>NC_051388.1:22752698-22755198 GCF_015228065.2 Penaeus monodon | reverse complement strand
AATGTAGTAGCTGATAAAATAGAAATTTAAACTCTAATGCACAAATACACCCCACGCACACCCAAAACACACAAAACCCCCCACCACAACACACCAGACACACAGACACACACACACAACACACACACACACACACACAAAACACACCACACACAACAACACAAAACCCCACAACTAAAACAAGCACGTATATATGTCCTTTTTAATTTTATATATATATTATATATATATATTATATATATATATAAATTTTAAAAATATAATATTATAGATATATATATTTAAAATATATATATATTATATATAATTATTATTATAATAAAATTATATAATATATATATATAGATATAATATTAAATATATTTATATATAAAAATAAAAAAATGAATATATATATATATATATATAATATATTATATATTATACAGAATAAATATAAAGGTAGTTGTAGTAAATAAAACATTTTTTTTTTTCATAGTGTGTGTTTGGTGTTTGTGTGTGTTTTTTTGGTGTGGGGGTTGTGTGTGTTTGTGTGTGTGCGTGCTCGTGCTGCGTGCGTGCGCGTGTGTGTTGTGTGTGGTGTGTGTGGGTGTTGTTGTTTTTACGTGCTTTTGTGTATAAATATTAATACATATACATCATATTTAAAATATATTATTATAATATATATATATATTTATAATAAATTGATATTTTTTTTTTATGATATATATATATTATATATATATTATATACTATATATATATATATAATTAAAAATATATTTGTGTGTGATATAAATATATAAAAATATATATTACATACAATAATAATATATTATATAAATAAAATATAATATATATATGTATTATATAATATTATATATATTATAAAAATATTATATAAAAAATTGTTGGTGTGTGTGTGTTTGTGTGTTTTGTTGTGGAGAGAGAGAGAGAGGGAAAAGAGAGAGAGAGAGAGAAAAAAAAAAGGGGGGGAGAGGGAGAGGAGAGAGAGAGGGACAGAAGAGAGAGAGAGAAGGGGGGAGAGAGAGAGAGAGAGAAGAGAAGAGAGGAGAAAAGAGAGAAGAGAGAGAGAGGAGAAGGGGAGAGGAGGAGAGGAGAGGGGAAGGAGAGAGAGAGGAGAGAGAAGAGAGAGAGAAGAAGAGAGAGTAATTTTAGTGTGAGGTGTGAGTGTATGTGAATAATTCAATGCAATATATCAGAATAAAAATGAGAATGGAAGGTGACTGAGTAAACAGAGGACGATATCTTGCGTAACTCAACCGTTGGCGATTATGTATTTCCACCAAATTTAACTTTTTTGAATACTGATTATTTCAATGTTTTAATATGATTTAGCCAAACTCCCATGCCCTCACTTTGATGATTAACACGTACGTCCCGAAATTATCCGTCCCCAAAAATTTTACATTTTTTCCCTTTTTCCTAAAGTGATAATTTGGCAACTCTTTAAATATTGCCGTATCAACAGAGGAGAGAAGTTTTGCCCCGTATTGTCCATCGGATTCTTCCTCGCTCTTCTACCTCCCTTTCCCCTTTCCCCCTTTCCCCGAAGGGCCCGTCATGTACCATTTTAAAAAAAATTTTTTCGTTTTCGCTTTTAACATGGTTTTCGTTTTTTAAATTTTTTATGATTTTGTTTAAGATTTTTCAATTTTTGCGCCTGTCGAATTTCATTTCGCGGTTTCCTTTTATCCCCGGTTCAGTATTTAAGTTTTTTTTTCTCTCCCCCCCTTCGTTTAACTAAGGTATTTCTCTTTCTACCGAACTTTTGATACCTACGTAGACTAACGAAACGAAACGGAAGTGAAAATGTTTCTTTGTAAAGAATCCGTTTTCTTTAGCTGCGCTCATTTTTTCTAGATGTTGCCGAGTATAGTTTGAGTTTTATGTACATACGACAACGCCATATATGAAGAAGATCGATATCGAAGGGGGTCGCTTTCCCCGGGAACTATCGGTAAATTCTTAGCTCAATATTTCGATTTCGCTGATTTGCAGCCGTTAAGAAAAAGCAGTAGGCCATTTTAGTAAAGGAGTAAAAAATGTATCACATCGAAAAATTCACCCAAAAATCCTGCAACGATAAGGAACAATGATAAAACTATGATTTTTTTAGGTAAAACAGGGGTAAAGAAAAAAAAGAAAAAAAAAAAAAAAGTTGGAAGCCCCCTTGTTTACAAAATTACTTGATTTCGATAGTAATCAATGTGTTTGGGGTAAAATTTATATCGCATGCTAAGAAAAAGCCTTCCCTACACTATGATTTCGGTTTTTCGGTGATGAATGAACCGAAGGCGCGGAAAGTTAAATTTTAATTTTTCTTTTTGTTTCCATGCCATATCTATCCTATTTTTATTATATTTAATATATATAATATATATATATTTTATATATAATATAATATATATATATATATATTTTATAGCATACAAACAAATAAAATACTAAAATGGAAAAAGAATAAGAAAAAATACATCAGTGAACCCACCCGATTG
>NC_051388.1:22740198-22742698 GCF_015228065.2 Penaeus monodon | reverse complement strand
TATATATATATAGATAATATAATAAATTTAAAATTAAATTCAAATAATAATAAATTTATTTATAAACATAAATATAAACAATTTTAAAATAAAAATTTTATATAATATATATATTAAATATATAAAATATATATAATATATTGAAATTGAAAAGATACAAAAAATTTATATATATATATTTTTTTCAAGATATAAGTATACAAATATATATAAAATATAATATATTTTTATAATATAAAATTTAAAATATATAAAATTTTTTTTTTTTTTTTTTTTTTTTTTTTTTTTTTTTTTTTTTTTTTTTTTTTAGGGTGGGTTTCATGTTTGAGGAAGGGTCACAGCATGAACTTAATTGTAGTTTTTTTTGGGGGATGCTCTTGGATGAGTATGTGGTAGGGTAACAGTCCTTCACGGAGAGTGCCGGTGTTTCCTTTTTGGTAAACTTTTCTTATTTTCGGGCTTGGGGGCAGCCTGACTGGGCTGGTTGGCCACCCAGTGGCTAGGTAGGGAAACGAGGTGAAGTTCCTTGTCCAAAGGAAAAACCGCCGGCCGGGATTTGAACCCGAACTCAGATTCCGTCGGGCAGTCTTGAGTCCCATGCTCTAACCCCCGGCCACCCGGCCTTTTAAACATATACTATACACAAACACTTTTTGATATAATTATTGAAAAGGGGATATTGTTTTTCTCTCCCTTTTATTCTGTATGAATTACAATGCCTGTTTTTTTGTTTTTTAATATTATCTTTTTAGTTTTTTTAATTTTACTATACAGTGTGGGAATAGGCGAAATTATTTCAAATTTGCTGTCAATCAAAAGCCCAATCTGCTGTAACACAACTTTATTTTTTGGCTGGGGGGAGCTGGGGCACCCCAAATGCCAAGGGCATTTAATCTTCGCAATTTTTTTTGAGGGATGCCCATTTTTCTAACAAATGGAAGACTTTTGGCATTAAGTTTAAACCCCTTACAGTAAAAAAAAGTCAAATGAAAGGGAAAAGCATGTAGCCCCAAATAAGGCGCCAAATAACCATAACCCTGCACAAGAAACGAGGCTGGGCAAAATTCACAAGGAAGGAATGAAAATTTGGGAAAAGGGAAATTTCACTTAAACTTTCTAGACTTTTTATTGATTTTAAACGTAATTTTAATGACAACATGTCACGGGGAAAATAAAATGCCATGTGGTTTAGAAGTTAAAGGGGGATTTATTGAATTTTTCAGTATCTCTAACTTTGCTTTTTGGATGTTTGTTACTTGGACCTACGTGATATAGATGAAAAGAAAAAATTTAGTTAAAAATTAAAATGAATAAAAAAATAAAAAATTTAGAGAAGAACCACCTAAAACTGGCAGAGACAAAGCAAAAATTCCTTTCCAATTTTATGGTGTTGCTGTAATATCTGCCACGGGTATGGAAGATTAGAGATTAAAAAGGGTAACAAACTAATTGAAATGGGAAATCATTTTTAGCCGTCCTCGCCCAACCGCGAAAAATTTCCAGATAATGAATGCAATTCTGCATGATAGAGCCCCCTGTACTAGCAAAAAGCTAAAACCCTTTTGGGTAATCAGGAGGAGGAAAAAACACCCAAACACAAAAAACAACACACATAAAAAGAAAAACAAAAAAATAATATATATAAAAAGAATAAAAATTTAAAAAAACAATAAATAAACAACAGAATAAAAAACAAAGAATAAAATTTTTAAAATAAGATATATATATAAATTATAAAAACATAAATAAGACATAAATATATAAATAATAATAAATATATATAAAAAAGAGATAGATAATATAATAAAAAAAAATAAAAATTTTAAAAAATTTAGAAAAATAAATAAAAGTTTTTAAAAAAATATAATAATTATAATAAAAAAAGAAAGGGAAAAGAAAGGAAGGATTAATGTTATATATGATAAGGATTTAAAAGTATAAAATAAGAAATAATAAATATATATAAAAATATATAAATATTATATAATTAATTGATATATGATATTTAATATAAATAGATTATTATAGGAAAAGAAAGTAAATAAAATAAAAATTTTCTATAAATTATATATATAATATTATTTATATTTTAAATAATATATATAAATTTTATATCTGTTGTGTGTTGGGGGTGTGTGTGTGAAGCATGTAGAAGTATTTTTTACCTTATCATTGCAGAGAACAGTGATTTTAAACATGTGTAAGAAAAATGTAGTTTTAGGCCAAAACTAATTTTACCTGGGCGTTTTGTCCAAATTTTTTTAAAAACTTCCCCAGTTTTTAGCTATAATGACAAGGGGGGGCATATGTCGTTTGTGCTAAATTTTGTGTAAGAAAAAAACGTTTTGAATTTTTTCAAAATAATTTCTGAATTTCCATTTTTTTAGAACACGAAAAGAAAAACAAAAAAAAAAAAAACAAATGAATACGTGCGTCATTCACGCACCTCATTTTTATTTAAGCTTTGCATGAGTTTATAAATAAAAAACAAAACCTTTTT
>NC_051388.1:22737033-22740098 GCF_015228065.2 Penaeus monodon | reverse complement strand
AAGAGAAAGAGAAAGAGGAAGAGGAAGAGAAAGAGAGACAGGCAGACAGACAGAAAGAGAAAGAAAGCGGGAAAGAGGGGAGGGAGAAGAGAGAGAGAGAGAGAAAGAGAAAAATATCAGTTTTTTTTTCTTTCTTCTTAATAAAGAAAATATCTCGTTTCTTGGAAGAAACTAATATTTACGTAATAATGTATGTATGTTGTTTTTGTCTTTGAGATTTCCATTTATCTTGATTGAAGTTCAAGATTAAAGAAAAAAATGAAGCATCCAGAGCTCATTAGTTCTTTAAGAGTCTTTTTGCTTTGTTTAAAATTACACCTTTAAAATTACCTTCTTTTCATTACTTTTATGGTTCAGTTAATTGTGTTAAGTTTCCTTTTTACTATCATTATTACAATTGGTGTTATGATTATTGTTATTGTCACTTATTGTCATTGTTATTATTATTTGTTTATCTATTGTTGTTGTTGTTGTTGTTGTTGTTGTTGTTGTTGTTGTTGTTGTTGTTATCATCATCATCATTATTATTATTTTATTCTTACCTTCATCCTTATCCTCATAATTATTGTTGTAGTAGGAGTGGCAGTAGTAGTAGTAGTAATAGTAGTAGTAATAGTGATAGTAGCAGTAGTAGTAGTTGTCGTAGTAGTTCTAGTAGTAGTAGTCGTAGTAGTGGTAGTAGTAGTAGTAATAATAGTAGTAGTAGTGATAGTAGTAGTAGTAGTAGTAGTAGTAGTAGCAGCCGTAGTAGTAGTAGTAGTAGCAGTAATAGTATTAATGGCAGTAATAGTAATAAGCTTGGTAGTAGCTGCAGTACACGAAGCGGTGTCGAGGGGAGGCATAGTCGTTATATCAATATACAGCATCACCAATGCAAGTTTTTTTTTAATGAATTTTCCTCTTTGAAGTATAAAAAGAAGTAAATAAATATCTAAGTAAATAAATAAAGATATAGTGAAATACAGCAAGTGGCTTTCTCGTTTATTTCATGCTTTCTCTGCAAATCACATGTGTGGTTAGGCCAGTTATCCGCATCTTTATAATCTGAATTGCAATTTTTCACCTTAACTGCCGCTACCTGAGGTGTTGGGTGCCATGGGAGGGGGGGGAGGGGAGGGGGAGGTTTGAACGTGGGAGTCAGTGGGAATTTTGTCTCTCTCTCTCTCTCTCTCTCTCTCTCTCTCTCTCTCTCTTACCTCCCTCTCTAATTCTTTCCCTCTTCCCCCCTCTCCCCTTCTTTCCCTCTCCCTCCCGCCTTCCTTCCATCTCCCTCCTTCCCTCCATCCATCTCTCTATCTCTCTCTCCCTCGTCTTTTCCCAGCAGCGCCAATATCCCCGCTTCTCTCCTTCTCCTCCTCTCTCTCGCTCTCTCTCTCTCTCTCTCTCTCTCTCTCTCTCTCTCTCTCTCTCTCTCTCTCTCTCTCTCTCTCTCTCTCTCTCTCTCTCTCTCTCTCTCTCTCTCTCTCTCTCTCTCTTTCCCTATCTCTCTCCCCCTCGTCTTTTCCAGCGATATCCCGGCCGTGAAAGCAACATCCGAGGTATGACGTCACCATGACGTCATCGTTGTTCCCAGTGACAGTCTATCCGAAGCGTTAATCCCAAGGAGCTGAAGCGCTCAGTACAGAAATTACTCCTGTGTAATCCTAAGACGCTCTCTATCTTGCGCTCGTCTTATGGTCAATGTCCTCCTCGGTAGATACGGTGGTGAGAATGGTAATAATGCTAGTGGTAAGGAGAATGAGAATGAGAATGATGAGGATAATAATCGTTGTTATTGTTGTTGTTGTCATTATCGTTATCTTTATTGCTATTATCATTATTTTATATTCGTATTAATGTATATTATCTTTATTACCACTATTGTTAATATAATTTTGATATCATCATCATCATCATCATCATCATCATCATCATCATCAGCGTCATTGTTAATCTTAATATTACCATCACCATCCTTACTGTAATTATCATTATTATCAAACTGATTATCATCAGTATCCACAGTTTGACAAAGGTGTAACGTTAAAACTTTATTTACATATCTTTCATTAGTCAGTTATTCATTCCGATTCATATGTATTACGAAACGATATAATTACATCAGAAATAAACAGTAACAAACGTAATAAAAATAATCTCACACTATAACATGACACATTCGGGACACTTTTACCATTACATCTGTGGGAGGCGTTTAGTTTACCGTAATGGTATAATGGTATAATGATAATAAAAAGTAATGTTATTACTTCCTTACACCTTTGCCATTAAGACGCATTAAACTTCGTACGTCATGCCGTAACGACTATAACTGCTGTATTGATGATGAAACAGAAATTATATTACTGATGTGAATAATTGCAATGCCTGATGATAACTACCTGTACGTGTAGAGTATGAATCATGAAAAATAATACGCTAATAATACTGTGATGATATTAGCGTAAATAATTGTGCAAATGACCGAACACTACAGCAAATGTGGAAAACATGAAATTTATCTATTTTACATGTAACATATGCATATAAATTGCCGTTAATAGACTCATTATTAATCCCACTACCAAAGTTAAAACGGAATTTTATCAAATACTTGTGTAATATATTACAGAAGTGACCGTAAAGCTTAACCAAGAATAACAACATATGTATATGCTTAAACGAAACAGACAAACGAATAACGACGAAAGAAAAGGTAAAAATATATAGTAAATGAATAAAAAATAATAATTTTCCTTCTCGAACGAATATTTATGCGAAAATAATTTTCGTCTTCAGGTTCATCCAGTTGTCTTGATTTTGTGGAGAAAACATGATAGTGTCCAGAATCCTGAAAAGGAAGCTCGTGATAGTGTCTTTACGGGAGTCACGTATGACCCCCGTAAATATATATATATATATATGTGTATATATGTATGTATATATGTATACATATATACATATATATAATATATATATATATATATATTTATATATATATATATATATATATATATATATATATATATATATATGTATATATGTATATATGCATGTATGAATACATGTATATATGTATATGTTTA
>NC_051388.1:22722033-22729533 GCF_015228065.2 Penaeus monodon | reverse complement strand
GCACAAGGTGGGAAGGAAAAGTGACAAAAAAAAAGAAAGTTTGCAGCTGTCAAGAGCTCAGCTTGGGGGAGAGAGGAAGAGTAACGTATGATATGAGAACACGATGCTAGATTAATATTCGATCTACTTATCTTGTATTTTGTTAAAGCAAAGAGGTCAGTAGCCCCATATCTATCCTTCTGCTCCCAGAGCATTTTCATTTTTAAATGACTCAACGCTATAAAAAAATTCAGGTTTACTTCTTAAAGAGTGTCTTAACTTTACCTAACTGTTAACGTTTTTATTTTATGGGTATAGAGAAAAAATTCCTGTAAAAAAATAAATTTTGAAATACAATACAAAGGGGACGGGATCAGGTAGCATTAACCAACTAGAATTTTCAGTGACACGGATTGTTTTTTCCTGAGACATAGTGAGGACTGAGGAATATTTCCACTTTCATCGTAGAGACTTTATCGGTGCCATGTGGAGATTCAATGATCAATTTTTAATAATTGATCATTGAGAGAGTATGCCTGTCATTCACCAATAATCTACTGGATATAATTATGGACATAACTGGAAAAAATTAAATTTTTGAAACAATCACCGGCAATTCCATGTATGATTGAATGATTTTCAGATAAGGCACATACATATTTGTATAGGGAGATTTGTGAGCTATGAAGCATGTCCGATTATAAACAAATTTACCATTATGGGCAAATAAGTAACTTGGCTAATTATAAGAGTTAAAGTAAAAGTTGATATATATATATATAATATATATATATATATATATATATATATATATATATATATATAGTGTGTGTGTGTGTGTGTGTTGTGTGTGTGTGGTGTGTGTGTGGTGTGTGTGTGTGTGGTGTGGGGTGGTGGTGTGGTGTGTGGTGTGTGGGGATCAATGAATCTATTTATCTATCTATATATACACATACATATGTGTATAATTATACGTATGGGTGTGTGTGTATACACACACACACACACACACACACACACACACACACACACACATATATATATATATATATATATATATATATATATATATATATATATATATATATACATATAGACGTTCACACACACACACAAATTGCAATGAGTTTGCTTTTGAATAGAGGAAAGGATGGAACTTTCCTCGTTTGTGAAAATGCATAGCCATGGTCATGCTTGGGGGAAATTTGAACCCATAGTATGTTGCCCACTGTACAACCTGATTTACTGCAGTCTACATGTGTCCTTGCACATCCTGTAAGCTTCCTCCAGAGCAGTACAGTGTACAATCATCCACATACAAATTACATGAGACAGCACTTGGAACAAGCTCTATAATGTCATTTATAGCAATGACTAACAGGGTCACACTTAAGACACTCCCTTGTGGGACCCCTTCCAGCTGATCTTCCAGATTAGGGGAAAAATGTTCCACCCGAACTCTAAACTTCCTGTTAGCAAAGAAGCTTTGTATGAAGGTAGGTAATGCTCCTCTTAAACCAATGTCACACAGCTTTATGAGTATGCCATGCTTCCAAGTAGTATCATAAGCTTTTTCATTGCTGTGCGAAAGAATTCTGTATAGCAGTTTCCATCCTCACAAGTGCATCTGTGGTTGATATCAATTTTCTAAAGCCATATTGATATGGGGTCAGCACGTTTTCCTTTTCTAGCAGCCATGT
This sequence comes from Penaeus monodon, assembly GCF_015228065.2. Classification (NCBI taxonomy): domain Eukaryota; kingdom Metazoa; phylum Arthropoda; class Malacostraca; order Decapoda; family Penaeidae; genus Penaeus; species Penaeus monodon. The sequence continues at coordinate 22,727,854 of NC_051388.1, read as the reverse complement.
CAACTTGAAGTTTACCATTTTTTCCATCAGCTTGCAGATGCAACTGGTGAGAGAAATTGGTTTTAAATTTTCCCTGTTGTGGAAGCATTCTTCCCGGGTTTAGGGACGGGAAGATTTCCCTTTTTTCCATGTGGAGGCACTGTGCCCCCCTATAGATCCTTTTAAATTTGGTCCAACGGGAACTTTTTGCGAGCTCCCGGGAAAAGTAAAAGGACCCGCAAAATAAAAGTGTTTTTTTATACCCTTTATTTTTAACTGTTTGATATGAGGCCCCCATGTAACCCTTGAGAAAAAAATTAACCCAAGTACTTCACCTTGGAAAAAATTGAGGGGGTTTGTCCTAAATAAAAGGGAAGGATGGAATATTCTTCTTTGTGGAAAATGTATACCAGGGTCTTATTTGGGGAAAAAATTTGAATTCATGATAGTTCCCCACTGTAGAACCGATTTATTGCAGCCTGCATGTGTCCTTGCACATCCTGTAAGCACCCTCCAGAGCAGTAAGTGAAAAGTCACCCAAATAAAAAAATTAATGAGACACCCTTGGAAAAACCTTTTACAGTGTCATTTATGCAAGGGCAAACAGCGTCACATTTAAAGACACCCCTTGTGAGACCCTTCCAGCTGTCTTTCAAGTTAGAGAAACTGTTTCCCACCCGAACTCTAACTCCTGTTGAAAGGAGTTTTGTATAAAGGGTGGGTAATGCTCCTCTTAAACCAATGTCAAAGTTTCAAAGTGGGGACATGCTCCCAAGTGGTATCGTAAGCCTTTTCTGGGTCAAAAAAGATGCTAAATGTGACTTGCTGTGGAAGGGAATTTTATAGTATTTTTCCATTTTTAAAAGGGGCATCTGTGGTCAATCTAAAATTCAAACCCATTCTAATAGGGTCAGACTTTTTTCCTTTTTCTGCAGCCATGTCAACCAAAATTTTACTTTTTTCCCATCGCTTGCAGATGCAGCTGGAGAGAAAAATTGGTCTTAATTTCCCGGGGTGTGGAAGCTTTCTTGCCCTTTTTGGGACAGGAAAAATTATAGCCTCTTTAATGTGGAGCACTGTACCCTCCCCCAGAGGAATCTCCCCATGGTTTTGTACTCATAGAAAAACATTTTTTTTGTCTGCGATGATAAGCCATCTATCTTCAAAGCAGGTGGTGACAGTGATGGCTCTTTCCACGTCTACGCCCCTTTGTCCCTACCCTGCTAAGGGGGTCCTGATTTAATCGAGGAGACAAAATACTCCACATCTGGCCCCTTTAGCACTCGTTTCCCCTTGGCTCTGGCTTTTTTGTGAGGATCAAGATTACATCCTGGGCATTTTTTCAACTGCCTTAATGCAGCTTTCCTTGTCTAAAGCTTGTGGCTTTCATCAGACCCCCAGGGTACGGAGGTCGGCGGTAATGGCCACTACTTTTCGGAAGGATGCTTTGCGCAAGGGAATTCGTGATGTAATTGAAAAACAGCATTTTGAACACACGGATATCCTTCACAGATCCTTAAAAATACGCATTGATCTAAAAATATTCTCCGCATTTTCAAGTCCCCATCTCTGACTCCATTGGCCTCCTGCAAAAGTTTTGGAAAGGTCGCTCCATGAAATCTTCCATGCCCTGCCAAGTGAAATTCATCTGTGAATCAGGTGACCAATTGAAAGGTTATTTTGGAGAATGCCCCATTTTGAATTTAAAAAGGGGTTGGGATTGTCATGTTCAGTAAAACTGCATCTCTCTTAAGAAAAAGGACCCCAAACCCCCTTCCTCGGGGGTTTGCACAAAGTGTTCCCAGGGGTGATCCCGACCATTGAAATCCCCCAAGAGCAAAAAATGATGGGGCAACTGCCCAAGAATTTTTTCCAAATTTTTATTTTGAGTTTATGTGGGGGAAAGTAGATGGAGCAACAGTGTAAGGCCGTGAAAGGGCTATTTCACGCCTTCACCTGCAGTGTTGTCTACAGGGGAGGCGGGAAGGGAATATCAACGTACCTTACTGTACCCTTCATGAAGTCCATTATAAAGGGCCCATAATGGGCCTAAATTTGGGGAATCCTCTCGGGGAGATGGGACGATTTTCCTTGATCATGATTCTTGTAGGCATACCAAACTGGTTTAATGAAGCACAGATTTTACAGTTCCCCCCTTTTGCATAAATTTCCCTGACATTTCTTTGGGTTTAGAGTATCCAGTTTTTTAGATTATTTTTCTAAGGGTTTGGCAGCACCTGGGGTAAAGGGTTTGCCCCACCTTTAAGTTTCCCCTTTCCAGGACCCTGGTAGACCTTTTTAACGGTTTTTTACCTGTGGAATAGTTTCCACAGTTTCCTTGGACAGGTTCGGGATTTTTTGCCTGGGAAAAGAACGGCCCTAAAGTTTTGCTTCAGGGGCATAATTTCAAGTAGAGAGGCCCCTGTGGATTTGTGGCAGCTGGAGTTTTTGGAAGGTTCAGGATTCCTTTCCCTGGGCAAAGGGCGTGGCGACCTTTATTCGGGGGGATTTGACTAGCAGGAAGGCCCCTGTGGATGGGGGGCAGCTGGGGGCCTCTGGACCCTTTGCCTGATGGCCCAAAGACCTTTTTTTGGGAGGGTCCCTCAAAGCCCCCTCACTCCTATTCCGTTTCTGTGGAGCAACTCACAAAAGGCATGTCGCAATTTGGGACAGAGGTTTTTAAAGGAAGGGGGGCAGAGGGGGTGTGTTGAAGCATTGGACAGCAAGGGTGGTGGGAAAGGGGGAGGGGTAGAAACCCAAAACAAAGGACAACTGGCTGTGCAAAAGCACACGGGGACGTCGCTTTTCCCTGGAAAAATAACTTCTCCTTGCTCCTTTACCAATATTCCTTTTTCAAATTTTTACCTTTTACATTTCTTTTTAAGAAGCTTCATGACTTCTTTGCAGTGGTAAGACATATTTTTACCTAGACAGTTTTCATCCCTTGAGACCTGTTGTACCACACTTTACCATACTCTTTGGGTTTTCCCTTTCTTAAAAAGGCAAGAGTTGGTCCATGCCCTAACCCCGGCAGTGGGAAACACCCCATAGGGGTTTGGGGACATAGGCTTTACCTTTAGGTGGACCATGTAACTTAAAAACCGATTCTGGAAGGACTAAAATGTTAAAAAAAATTGAAGAAGACTGGGGGTCGAGTTCAAAACCATCAACTTTCTTCCTAAAACGTTTTACTGCCCCAGGAATGTAGCATATCGCACACAGTCAGTCACTCTCGTCTGGTGACGAAACCTCAACTATCGGCTACCTTCGTGTGGGGGGGGATGCGCGATCAGTTGACATACTACAAATTTTCCAATGTACTTCAAAATGTCAAGATCCATGATTTTATACACCCCAATGTCTTCATTAGGTATTACTAATGAATACTTCAGATTACCCGGGAAGATTTTCTTAGTGGATTGAGGAGGACTTTTCCCCTTCTTACCTGGTTTTTGGGGGCCCGGGAACCCTTACGAAATTCCCTTCTTGCCCTTTTAAGCTGGAAAAGGGTTTCCCGAGTGACAAAGTAGAGTTTCCAGAGGGAATGGTCGAGGGATTGCGTAGGTCGTCAGGGGGGAAAAGGAGATCTTTGTAAATTTGTAGTTCTACAAAATGGAATTTTCATTTCCCCACCCCCCCCCCATCATCGAGCCCAAAGAGAGGAAACATAGTTTTGGGGCCAAAAACTCCCAAAAGCCACAGGGGTAATGAGGAAATATGCCCACTATTACAGTACTGTGGCAGTCGCGGGGCCTTTTTTACCAAATGAACATGCCGCTTGACCCCACCCTTTTGACCAGCAGATTTACTTGCCGGGCCTTGATCAAGCCATCCTTTTAATCAAAATAAAGGACCCAAAAAAAGGTGTGTCGCTGCTGCGGGCGAGCGTGCAGCATCGTCAACCCCCAGGGCCCTGTTCTGGGAATATGGATGCCCCCCCCGCATGGCAAACACCCCCTGGGAGAGTTTTCCTGGCCAAGATGGAATGAAAAAGGGTTGGGGACCTCCCCTCTCATACCTTTTGGGGCACCAGGGAAACCATTTTGTTCCCCCCACTGGGGACCCCCCAATATGGGTAGCCCTCTGGTCTGAATCACCTGACTTGGGGCCTCAAACCCCCCCCCCCCCCCCCCCCCCCCCGCGGCAAGGCGGCTCCCCTTGAGGGGAAAGGATACAAGGATTAGAATGGTGGGATGGTCATGTAATGAAAAATGGAAGATCGGAATCTAGTGAAGAGAGCAATGGATAGCGACAGTGATGGACGCCGCGGAATAGGGCAGTATATGGCATAGGAGAAACATATATATTTTTATATATATATATATATATATATATATATTTATTAAAATTTTAATATATTTAAATTTTTTTGTGTTTGTGTTGGTAGTGTATGTAAGTATATGTATAGAATATGTAATGTTATTATAGTGTATGTGATGTGTATGTGTGTGTTGTGGTGAGGTGTGTCGTTAGTGTGGTATAATATATTATATATATATATATATTATATATAATTATATATATATATATAATATATATATATAGCACATAAACATATATATTTATATGCTCCCCCCCACCACACACACCATACACAACAACATATATATATTAAAAATATATATAAATATATATAATATAATATATATAATATATATATATTTTTATATAACATACATATACATTAAAAAATATAAGTAAATTTAGGGGTCATCAATATAGTTTTGGGTTTTTTTTTTTATTTTATTATTTTATTTTTCTTTGACAATTTTATATATATTTATGTTCACACACACACATGAATGTGTATGTTTTTGTTTAAAATTTTGTTTAAAATTTTTTTTTTACAGTAACGTTTTTTTTTTGCACACAACATGAAGTGTGTACGTGTATGTAAATTTTGAATATAATATATATATATTATATATATATATATTTTAAAATATATATATTTTTACATATATGTTCACATACACACATGAGTTTTGTGTTGTTTAAAATTATATTTCAAAAAATTCTTATACAGTAAACGTCAGGGTCATCACATATAATTTTATGGTTTGTGTTTTTTTTTTATACTCATGCTGAAACTTAATAATACAAATAGAGATGCGTGATGCGCACGTATATCATTTGTTTTTTTTTTGTTTTCTTTCGGGGTGTCTACAAAAATGGTAATTCAGAAAATTATTTTGAGAGAAATTCAAAAAAGTTTTTTTCTGTACACATAATTAGCACAAAAAAGACAATAAGCTTCCCCCTTGATCATTATAGCTAATAACATGGGGAAGGTTTTTTAACAATTTGGAGCAATAACGCCCAAGGTAAGAATTAGTTTGGCCTCAAACTATCAATTAATTTCTTACACATGTTTCAAATCACTGGTGTCTCTGCAATGATAGAAAGTAAAAACAAGTAACGTGTCGATACATGCTTACACACACACACACACACACACACACACAGAATATATATATATATATATATATATATATATAATATATTTTATATATATTATAATATATATATATATATATATATATATAATATATATATATATATATATATAATATATATAATATATATAATATATATATATATATATATACATATATAATATATATATATATATATGTATGTATGTATTATATATATATATATATATATATATATATATTATATATATATATATATAATATATGTATGTATGTATGTATGTATGTGTGTGTGTGTGTGTGTGTGTGTGGGTGTATGTGTATTACTCTACTACCATGATTATCCAAATGGGTTTTAGCATTTTTGGCTATGTGACAGGGGGCTCTATCATGCATGAAATTGCATT
>NC_051388.1:22697033-22712033 GCF_015228065.2 Penaeus monodon | reverse complement strand
TCCTTATATATATTATATAGATATATAATAATATTGTATATATATATATACTATATATATATATAGATAGATATAATAAGATAATAGAGATAGATAGATAGATAGATAGATGGATATACATATATATATAAATAGTATGCGAGAGATAGATAGATATATTACATATATATATATCTAATATATTATATATATATATATATATATATATATATATATATATACTATTATCCACCTCTTGTCATTAAGCGATTAAGTAGGGGAACGAAAGGTTCCAAGAATAAACAGAAATTGGGAAGACAGGAAGCAAGACGTATTCCTGTGATCCCGTGTTCTGTTTCCCTTGATCCCATGTTTTTTTCAGTGTTCGTTTTTCTGTGGTCTAATGTTTTTTCCCGTTTTCTGTGTTCTTGTGATCCTGTGTTTATTCCGTTTTCTTTCTGTCCCTGCGTTCCCATGATATGTTTGTAGTGCTTCTGTTTTGTGTTTCTGTATTTTCCCCTATTTTTGTAATGTTGGTTGGATAATAAATAAATCGGCCATTATAGCGTTCTTTTCCTATAAACCTAGAGGAGATGACTTAGATAAAAAAAAAAAAAAAAAAAATCAATCAATACAAATGAAGTAAAACAAAACAATGATCCCCCATTTTGACGAGGGAATTAGATAAAATATTGGGTAAGACTGGGTTTTCGTTCTCCCTTTGAATATTTTGCATAGAACAGTAATGTTCCTCGATCACTTATGGGTAAGATAAACTGCCACTGCAGATGATAGACTTGTTTTCCTCCATACATAATGGTCCTGATGAAAAAAGCGCTGCGGTTGTGGCTAAAATTTCTGACCAGAATGCCGAGATTAACTTTTCTAGATACAAGGCCTTCTTTACTCAAAATCTTAAGGATCCAACATTTAAACTTTCTATTTTGATAATTTTTGTATATTGGAATTTCCGGGAAGTGCTTAGATCCTCTCAGATCAATACTAAATTGTCTTCGAGCGCATGTTCTACTAGGCAAGCCTCTTTTCCAAATGTAAGTTTTGGGCAAATGACTAAAATCCCAGTATCTGGGCCTTATTGTGATGGCAACAAATTTGATAAGGTATGAAATCATGTTTGAAAGTATCCACTACTAACTACCGGTTACAAAGAATTTCTAAGATCCTTTCTGAATGATATCCTTTACAGGCAATTTTGGGGACTGAGGTTGAAAGGAATTGGCAGAGCGTGTGGTTTGTATGAAAGCATTGGAAGGTGCAAGGGTTGGTGGGATGAGGATGGCTAGAACCGAAGCAAAGGACCTACCTGGCTGTGCAAAACAGCACCACGGGCACGTCGCTTTGCCTCTGGAAACAGTTGTCATCTCCTTGATGACCTGTTTGTACCACACTGTTACACTACTCTTGGTTGCCCATTTTCTTTTTAAAATGGCAAGAGTTTGGCTCCATGCCCATAATCACTTGCAGTGGAAGCACCGCATAGGGTTGGGCACATATGGCTTTACCTTGAGGTGGTGCCATGCTAACTGACGATTCTGGAAGGACTAACATGTGAAAAACGTTAGAAGAAGATCTGGTGTCCGACTGGTCCAGGCATCAACCTGTCTTCCTAAAAACGTGTTTAACTGCCAACTACATTAAAATTCCTCTAGTTCCTCTAACAGTTTCTCCTCAGAATACCTCATCCAGGTTCTCGGGAAAAGACAATTCCCTTCACTGATTGAGGTTTTGTGAGAAACATGAAACTGGAGCCCCAGGAATGGGTCATATCGCACGCAGACGGTCAACTCTGTCTGGTGAACAAAATCTCAACTATTATAGGATAAAACTCGCTGTGCTGTGATTGGCGAGGATCATGTTGACAATAACTTTTAACTAAATTTTTCCATGGTCCTTAAAAAATACAGATCCATGATTGAATACACCATCATGGTCTTCACTACTAGGTACTTACTATATGAAATTGCTTGCGTATTTACCAGGTAATGATTTCCTTAGTGATTGGAAGGAGGACTTTTCTTCTTCTTACCTGGTTTTGGAGCCCGGAAACCATTAACGATTCCCATTCTTGCCCTTTGGAAAGCTGGAAAGTTTCCAGATTGACATGTGGATTTTCGAGAAGAAATTTTCAGGGGATTGCATAGGTCACAGGGGAGAGCTACATCTTCGTAAATTTGAAGTACTTATACAAACTGGAGTTCTTCATTCCTCACTCCCCCCCCCACCCACATGGAGTCCAATGAGGGAAGCTATAAGTTTGGGCTCGAAAAATTTCTCCCAACTAGCCACAGGGGTAATGAGAAAATATATGCAGCCATTATTACAGTACTGATGGCAGTCGCGGGACCAATGACCCTATCGACTGAATAGTGCCTGCTTGACCTTAGCCATCATTTTGACCAGCCCAAAGTGACTTGCCCGGGCTTGATCAAGCCACCCGTCTAACCAGAATAAGTACCAAAGAGGTATGTTGCTAGCTGCAGGGCGTCAGCGTGCAGTAATCCAGGATCCTGTCCGTCCTGGTAATAATGGGATGCCCACGCATGGCAAAAACACCGTGGGAGAGTTCTCCCTGGTCCAAAATGGATGAAACCAGGGGTGGATGCCCATCCCCTCCATAGGCCTTAGTGTCCATGTAGCCATTTTGGTCTCATCCCTCACTGGTGACCCCTCCAGTATGGTAGCCCCCTCTGTCGCTCACCAGATCATTGGGATTCAAGCCCCCCCCCCGAGACAAGGCAGCTTCCGTTAGGGGGTACTCAGATAGGAATATCAACTTCAATCGGCAAGGCAATTGTTTGAGAACTTGATATTGCCCAGTGTTTGCTCCACACTGACTTTGCTGTAGCTCTGCCCATATCCATCCATACATTGTCGATGCAAGACACAGCCTTGCCTCACCCCTGATAACATGGAAGAATTTCGACAGACCCCTCACTACACTTTAACAGCACTTTCAGTACCAGTATAAAGGCTGCTATTAGGCCCAATAATCTGTGTCGGAAATTCCCAAAGTCCCACCCCATGATCTCCCATATTTGATTCCCGATGCACCGAGTCAAACGCCCTTCCTGCGGTCAGTAGGTACAAGCAACCCGACCAAACTCACTGACGATGTTTTTCCCACATTACTCGAAGCACTAGTAAAGTCATTGGACTATGTTGCAGAGTAATCCAGACTGGCTCAGTCTCTGATGCCTCAGTAGGTGGGTGGGAGTCTGTTTCAGAAGAAATGTGGGCGAGAACTTGCCTGGTATGCTGAGCAGTTGTAATGCGGATGGTAGTGCTATATCCCAATGAATCCCCTTTCCCCTTCCATATATGGATGACCCACGCACCTCCAGCAGGTCAGAAGGGAATGGTATCGACTGGCCGATGGCAGTCATGACGGTATGCAGGCGCCCGAGCCATCTGTTTCACACAAACACCCTCACCTTTAGCAGTTGCAGCCGTATATCACATATGGCCTGCAGCTTTCCCACTCTTCAGCTTGGAAATGACCATCCTAACCTCTGTTAGGGTAGGTTTATCACTGATGGGTGGGTCCGGCACAGGTATTGTGACATCGCTTGCATCCAAGCTAAGTGTTGGAGGATCTATCTGGTAAAACTGCTCAAAATACTCAGCCCAACATTCACAAACCCCAAAATGATCTAAGATGATTCGTCCATCCGCTGATTGGACTGCAGTCATCTGTGTGAAGGGCTTAGAGTTTAGTCTTTGCTCAGGGCTTGGTAGGCAGGGCAAAAGTCATTTACCAAGGAATGGCCTTCAACCTGCCTCAGCACTCTCCTGATGAACTGTTCCTTGGTCCCTTCTCAGCAGTGTCCGAGCCCTATGCAACCATGGACGACGAAGACTTTGATTCCCATTCGCCGATCCCTTGCTACAACAGTCGCTTCAGTGGCCTCTAGCTCCCACTTTACCAAGAAATGCCCTTCAACCTCCTCAGCACTCTCCTGATGAACTGTTCCTTATCCCTTCTTAGCAGTGTCCGAGCCCTATGCACCATGGAATGATGCAGGACTTGATTCCCATTCAGCTGAGCCATGTGACATGCTTCAGTGCCTCTAAGTTTCCCAGGGACAATGTAATTCTGCCTTGCACTCCTGACGTAGCCTAATGACTCCTGGGCTGCTTCGAGTGTTACACGCTTGAAGATCTCCACGATCTCTTCACGAGGCGAAGTTCTTGTCAGTAGTCGGTTCATAGACTGCTGGGACTGGATGGGCACACTCTCCCTTAGTCATTCGAAGTGAAACCCTTAGGGTGGACACTGAAGGGACAGGAGTTTTGAAGTGGACCCACAGGTTGCCACAACCGCTATAGTAGGTGCCCACAGAACTCGCACTCCGGTAGCTCTGGCAGTTTCTGGAGAATCCTCCATCACGGTGCTTAACAGATGTGGTCGATCTCCTTGGCTACTGTACCATGTCAAGTGATGCAAGTTAGAGCACTGGTACCGGGAGCCAGAGATCCTCATTTTGCTAGGTCCCATTTTCTGGGACCTAGCAAAGTCCCAGAGAAGGAGGCTGTTCTCTCTGCTGGGATCAGCTCCCGAGCCATGGGAGCTGACAGACATCTCACAGCCAGCTCAGTCACAGCAGGATACCGCGTTGAAGTTGCCCAGAACAGTGCAAATATCTCGCCGGGAGCAATTGTCTGCCACAGATGCGAGTTTGGCATAGAACGCCTCTTTTACATCGAGTTTACATACATTGGTAGAAGCGTATACAGCAATAATAGACATTAAGCCAAAAGCATGCTTTACTCTCAGTGGCCATAATACGCTCATCAACCGGTGTCACCTTAACTACCGAGGGCTGAAGTCGGCTGGAGATGGCTATGGCTACACCCTGGAGGTGGTGACCATCGCTGTGGCCCGACCAGTAGTAGGTGTACCCACCCATACTGATCATGCCGCCACCGGGTCTTCTCACCTCTGAGAGAGCAGCCACCTCAACTCCCAGTTGCCTCAATTCCCGCAATAGCAGATGTTCCAAGCGCCTACCCGGAAAGCTTGCCTAAGGTTAAGCCTCGGGCGGTCACTCTGGGTGCATGCCACCTCTGCCACCCCGGCCGACGCTGCCCCAAATAAAGGGATGGGTCAGCGGGATGTGGTGCCACCCATCCTCCTGTGGGGTTCCTGAGGGCTTTGCCCTACAAGCTTCATAGTCCCAGCAGGACCCACAGTCCGCCTTTCTTGCTGGGTGGGAGGGACAGCACCCCTCCCCCCAACGTATCCATTTATTTGTAGCGTTGCCAGAGAGTTTTCTGGGGGGAGGAGGACTGGCAAGGCCCACCTTCCCTGAGCCACCCAATTACCCCAGGATGGCAAGAAGGCAGGAGTTGGTATGGAGCTAGGGCGTGTCCACAGCTAAGCCTGGGACCGCAAAGTACCCAGTTTCCCAAGGGTGGCCACGAGGAGGCACTGCAAAAGTCTCGATGATGTGAGAAGCTGGGTTTTTGGGAGCCTGGCAGGGGGCTCTATGCAAAGCTGCTCCCTTTTTTCGCACTAGGGCTAGCCTAGTGATGGCAGCTGCAAGCGAGAAGGCAGCAAGCACTTAACAACTACTATATGTATCTCTGGGGTGTGTATATATATATGTTGTATATAGATAGAATAGATAGCATAGGTCATACACACATATAGATAGTAGGATGACATATATAAGGATTAAAACTAATATTTTTATAGTTTACACATATGTGTGTTGTGTGTGTTATATATATATATAATATATATAATATATATTTATATAGCTATATATATATATATATATAATTATATATATATATATATATATACAATACATTATATGTGTATGGTGTGTATATGTATATATTATACATATATATATTTATAAATATAATATATATTTATAATTATATATGTATACGTACATCCACAAACACGCACACTACACACATTATATATATATGTATATCTATATAAGATATATATATATATTATATATATAGATTATAATATATATATATATATATATATATATATATTATATATTATTGGGTGTGTGTGTGTGTGTGTTGTGTGTTTTTATATATAATATATACATATATTATATAGATATATATATATATATATATATATATATATATTATATATTATATATATATATATATATATATATATATATATGCGTGTGTGTGTGGTGTGCGTGTGTGTGTGTGTCTGTGTGTGTGTGTGCGTTTGTGTGTGTGTGTGTGTGTGTGTGGTGTGTGTGTGCTGTGTTGTGTTTTGTGTGCATAAGTATTTATAAACACACACAGACACACACACATATATATACATATATATATATATATATATATATATATATATATATATATATATAGAGTAATATATTATATATAAAAGGATAAGGCCAGCGGTGGCCCGAGTGGTTAGGGCAGCTGGACTCAAGACTGGCACGACAGGCAATCTGAGTTCGAGTTCGAGTCACCGGCCGGCGCGTTGTTCCCTTGGGCCGGAACTTCACCTCGATTGCCTACCTAGCCACTGGGTGGCCAAGCCAGCCCAAGTCATTGCTGGTCCCAAGCCCGGATAAATAGAGAGAATATATACCTCAGAAAAAATGTAACACCGGCACTCTCCGTGAAAGAACTGGGACTCTACCACTCCAAGAGCATCACAACATGAAACTACAATTAAGGTATCTGCTGTGATCACGTCGGGGGCTCAAACTGAACCTACCGTTAAAAAAAATATTAGATATATAATCAAGAAATATATATAACATCTATACATATATATGATATATATATATATATTAATAATATATATATATATATATACCATATATGTATAAATATTAATATCTTATATATATATATATATATATGTAATGGTATGTATGAATATATCTATATATATCAATATATATGTATGTGTGTGTGGTGCGTTTCTTTTGTTTATATATATAATGTATATTATATATATATATATATATATATATATATATATAGTCACACATACATATAATCTGTATTATATGTAACTCTCACACACACACACAAACAAACTCACAGTCACAACACATAACACACACTTCAAATATATATAAGCCAAATATAATCATAAATTTGCTTGAAAATTACGTAATATATATATATATTATATATAATTATATATTATATATATATATATATATATATATATATATATTATATTTATTTAATATATATATAGATGCCAGGTATATCCTTGCAAGTGTTTTCCTTTGCCAAAGGGATCACAGGGACGGAGTTAGGTATATGCAACGATTTCTGGTTTATTTTGGAACGAAATAGGTGTGTAATAAAATGAGATGCTTTTTCCAAATTTAATGAATTACATACTGCCTACAGATTAACAACTAAATAAGCTCTGCCTCATAAGTGGGTAATTGTTCTTTCACATTAATGTTGTCACCCAACTGTGACATGTCCTGCTTTTACCAAAGTGTATTTGTTTTTATAACATCCCATTTGCTTCTAATCTCCCTCATTCACTTAACAAAAAAAGTTTCCATTATAGAAGAAGAAACAAACTGAAACTTTCCCTGTTCGCGGCTTTACTTTCCCTTCTGTTACTATCCAAGATATTTAGTCCAGCAACCATTGGCTTCAGCTAACAATTGATATATTATATACAAAATGAACTTTTACCACTGGAGTTTGCTATATTCAAATAGATTTTATAATACGCGCGTTCTGACATGAATTTACGGTTGGTATTCTTCTCCTATCTAATCGTCCGGGTAAAATAGCTTTCAAAGAATGTGGTCCATAAATTAAATGACGTATCAAAGATTTTGACATGCATCCTCTCTCTCTCTCTCCTCATCTTTCTCCTCTCTCTCTGCTCTCTCTCTCTCTCTCTTCTCTCTCTCTCTCATCTCTCTCCTCTCTCTCTATATACTATAATATAGTATATATATATATATATATATATATATATATATATAGATATATAATATATATATATATAGTATATATATATAGTATATATATTTGTATATATATATAGACATTTTATTTTATTTATTTATTTATTCATATATACACATACATGCATATTTATCACCACATATATGTTTACATATAATATGTTAATCGTATCTATCTATCTATTCTATCTATCCATACATATATATATATCTATATATATAGATATATATATATATATAGATATATATTATAGATATTATTAATATATAATATATATATATATATATATATATATATATATTATATATATATTATTTATATATATATATATAATATATATATGTTTATATATATATTATATTATATATATTATATATATATATATATATGTATATATTATATATATAATATATATATATTATATATAATATATAAGATATATATATTATATATATAATATATATATATATTACCATATATATATATATAATATATATATATAATATATATATATTAAAACCCTCTATGTATATATATACATGTCTATATTATACATATATATCATATATATATCGTACATATCTAGCATATATATATATATACCAAAAATCATCTCTATATCTTCTACATCTATATCTCTATGATATATATATATAGATACATATATCTCTATCTACTATATCTCTTGTGTGTGTGTGGTGTGTGTGTGTGTGGTTGTCTGTGTGGGTTTTTTGTGGTGTGTGTGTTGTTTGTAGTGTTTATCTATCTGTGTGTGCTCTCATATAGTATCTATATAATGAATATAGATATCTATCTCATATATATATTATATATACATATACATATATCTCTATACATATATAAACATATCTATCTTTATATCATAGTATATATATATAGCATCTATTATATCTTCTCTCTATCTATATCATTATATATCTATCTCTATATCTACACTCTCTCCTCCCGTCTATACTATATATACTCTAGCTCTATATCTCTATATCTATCATCTATCTCTCATCATATTATATATATATATATATATATTATATATAAGATGTGTGTGCATTTCAGTGGAAGAACTGTGTCTGCACTGGGCGTACATTAAAACCAGTGTATAATATAATTACACCATATATACACGTCTGATAGTCTGCCCCTGCTCATGGGAGTATAAAACCCTGGCGTATTGAGGCGCCGTGCGTGGTTATACATAACTCTACTACATAGACAGGCCACCTGCTGGAGGTTTATCAGTGGCATCCCATTTAAATTACTCCCCCTTACACCAGATACACCTAAGCCATAGTGTGGAGGTAACTCGGCGGCCTACCTCTCAGTCAAAAACTGCACAAAGAGAGCACCGGCCCTCCATTTCCCGAGGCGAAGGAGCCCCTGGTACGGCGTCGATCAGATCGCTCCAACGCAGAGGTTCTGAAGAATTCCCGGCAACAACAGGTCGGCTCCCACGCGGATGAACCTTTGCACATATATAATAAGGACATGAGAATGGATCGACTTACTAGCATTACTTGAGGAATGGCTTTTATCAAATAGGAATATTGTAGGACTCCTGTTAGGTTAAAGACTGAGGCGAAGAGCAAGATACTATTGATGTACACGTGCTCTGTTGGAGGTAAACCCAGGTAACCAGACAGGAATTAGGGGCAGGTTTCTTGTTCACAAACGTTGAGAAGAAAATATCGTGGAATTCTATAGTATAAGCGAAATTGTGGCTTTCAGTAATAATTAAAACACAACTTAAGGTTGTTCAAGTCCTGTATGCTCCACCTGCAGGCCACAGTGATGAAGAAATAGAGAGCTTCTTGAAAGATATCCTTTTCCCAACGAGAGAGTAAAACACATTTCCATAATATTGGGAGCTTTTAAATGCCAAAATATGTAAATCGTAATAGGGGAAATCACGGGGTAGGTATTAAGTGTCCGTTTTTTTTAGCAACAGTTATGCCTTATATGCTTTGGTAAAATTAAATTGGCCAAACTCTACGGCCTTATCCGCCAGCTTTCACATGTTTTCACTATTACTGCAGAATTTCTTTCACTTTGTGGTACCAGGACTGTGGTCCGACTTAGTCAAGGTAATTGGCCGAAAAGGGAATCTAATAATGTGAGGAAATCAACAAGTAACCAAAAAAAAAAACGATGTGTGTGCGTGTGTTAGTACTTGTGCGTGTACGTGTGTGTATGTGGTATAGTGTATTTGTGTGAGTGTGTGTGTGTGTGTCTGTGTTGTGACGTGGTGTGCGTGTGTGTGTGCGTGTTTGCGTGTCGTTGTGTGTACGTGTCTGTGGTACATGTACGTGTATGTATATGTATGTGTAACTGTAGCGTGTACGTGTGTGTGGGTATGGTGGTGTCGTAAAGGCATGTGTGTGTATGTGTAAGTTAACAAGGATAACTACCGTAGGGCTTGTTCGCGTGCGCGTGAGCATGCGCGAAACGTAGTTACTGTATGGCTTACGTGTAACTCATTGTAGACATTTATATAAATCAACTGCACATTTAAATAAAAAATCGCCCTTAATTACAAAATGTATCATTGTTGTTTTATTATGAGAGCACATAGTGTGGGACCATTACTTTCCGATGATCTCCCTGCAGGGGCTCTCCTGTTTATCTGAACTTAACTAACTAAAAAAACAAAAAACAAAGTAAAACCCGGAAAGGAAATAAACGAGTGAGTTCTGGGTTTTACTAGGAGAGTGCAGCGTACAATTACACGAACAATATAATTTAGCTTAATCTTTTTATATCGTATCACAGTCACTGTTGTAAATCCACTGTCGTAGGGAGTCCTTACAAGGTCCGAAAAAGATAAAACAAACACAAAAGGCGACAGCGTGCCGCCGCTGGCCGAATCCCAGCCTGCCCTCCTCTTCTGCTCAGGTGTGTCCGGCGGGCTTTCCCCCCATGTGCTCATCCTCTCCTTCGCAGCATTAGGTATTTACAAGTGCGCTAGTTTTCCTTCAGCGCAATTACTTGTGCTTTCTTTTTGAATATCTAAAGTGGTTATTCAAAGCGTTTTCTCTTTTCAACTTATAAGGTGGTTCCTTTATTTAACATAATCTCCTCCAGGTGGGTTTCGTCCTGTACCCTGGCTCTCCGCGCTTTGTGTAGGTTCTCTTGTCCTTGTTGTTTTCGTTTTTTCTAATTATTGTGATTTCTGTAATTGTTCGTGCATGCCAGCCCGACTGCAGATCTGATCACGACAACTAGGAATGAGAAGGACCAAATTCTAGTTGATTTTGGCGGAAGCTCCGATCACTCAAAATCTGAATAATACGTCGAAAAAAGAGCGATAGCGTAAGTGGTAATGGAAGTCGCCGTCTGACATAGACATTGAAATTGGGACTTCATATTTGTCAAATAGGCGCGATAGAGTAAAAATGTGGAATTATGAATAAGTAAATTGTTTGGCTCAGGGCCTAAATTAAATTACATCTCCGAAGGGAAAGGAGTAACTCAAACAAAACACCGCTAAATTTGCTAACTTGAAGACCAAGAGCGACAGAATTTAACTTTTAACATCCACAAACATATTTCACTTCTCAGCGAACGAAGATTCTCAACATTGACCACATCAACAAACATTTTAATGACATAATAAGGAAGCTGCACTAGAGGTATGTGTTAGCGGTAAGAACGTCAGGCAAACCTCCAGCAAGTTCTCAGTGAAACTAAAGGCTTATGCAAAAACTTAGGGTCATGAAAATATCGTCAATCAGGGACAAATGAATTAGTCGAACTAACAAGACTAATAAATAAAAAGAAGAGGGAAGATGTCGGAAATTAAATACTCAAATAATAAATGAAACAGTTATCTCAGGAACTAGCAGGAAGCAATTGAAAGGATACTTCGGAATAGGGAGAAATCAATTGTATGCCATAAAGAACAAGATGGAGAAGTGACAGCATAATAAGAATGAAAGATCATAAGATTAGTGGAGTGCCCACGTTTACAGATATCTATACAACTCCCAAATAATCGCCACATATAGAATTGAATCGGTAACTAAGAGACTTCCCCCCTAGCGTCCAATACAGAAGAAATAAAGAGAAACCCAGGGAAGATGTAAATTTGTTTCAGACCATATAATGGTTGCAGGAGAAATTGAAACATTGAAACTAGCCAATCTTTTTAACAAACGCCTTATCAACGGAAAAATCCGAAAGCCTGGAAAAATGCAACAACTATTTTGATACATAAAAAGGGGACAGAAAGGGTCTACAAACTAACCGACCAATAAGTCTCCTTTCAGCAACTTAGAAATTATCAAAAAAGTCCATCACAGCTCACATTTCTGACCGTCTGATTCTAACCACCTAGAGAACAAGCAGGGCTTTTGCAGTGGATTCTCAACAACAGGACACACAGCACATGCTCACATTCAAATAAAGGAAAAAATAAACGAATATGTGAAACCCCTGCGTATCGCATTCACCGATTACGAAAAGGCACGTTGACTCTGTAGGATACCAGCAGTGTTGGAAGCTATCCGACGACAGGGAGTAGAGGAGGTATAATTGCGGTAAAATACTGGAAGATAGATACAAAGATGGGAGCAGCATCCATCAAGCTCCACATGGAACCGACAAATACCAATTAAAAAAAGGTTTATACAGTGGGATACAAATCTCGCCCAACTGGGTTTACAAGCTTGTCTTGAGGAAATATACAAAAACTAGAATGGAATGGAAAGGGGTATCAAAAATAGGAGACTAATGCCTAAACATCTAAGATTTGCAGATGATTTTGATCTCTTCAGTGATCTGCAAATGAATGCGCAACTGAATAAATGATCGTGATAGAGAAAGTCTGAAAATCGGACTTAGGGATGAACAAGAAGAAAGAGTAAGATCATGTTTTCAACAGGTAGAGTTCAGTTTGATAGATCTAAGTGAAGGCGGAGCGCTAGAGGTAGTGTACAAGTATATATACATAGGGCAAAACTCTTACAGACAAACACATCTAGCGAAGAGAAATTAAGTGACGCTCAGTCTAGCCTTGAATGCCTTTTGGCAGACACAGTACATCTAAGAGGCTCCTTGCCATTAGTTTTAAAAAGAAAAATCTTAACCAATGTGTCCCTACGCAGCTATGACCTATGGATCAGAAACATGGACAACACCAAAATACTGGAGAGTGAAACTAATAAGTGCAAGATGGAGAGATTGATGCTGGAATTAGCCTAAGAGATCGGATGAGGGCGACGGGTATCAGGGAACAGATAGACTTGTGAGCATCAAAAGAAGAAATGGCATGGGCAAGGTCAATATACATCAGACAGGACAACGAGAATTGACAAAGAATAGCCCACAGACTGGATTATACATTTAAAAAGATACCCAAGGGCGTGACGAAATAACGAATTTGGGAGCCGAGACTGAAACAACAAACACAAGACATACAAGTTGAAGAGGATTGGGAGAGCTACGTCCTGCAGTGGACTGACTCAGGCTGGATGATGATATATGTGTGTGTGTGGTGTGTGTGTGTGTGGTGGTGTGTGTGTGTGTGTGTTTGTGGTGTGTGTGTGTGGTTGTGTGTGTGTGTGTTTGTGTGTGGTTGTGTGTTGTCTCGACGTTTTCTATATATATATATATTATATTATATCTATAATATATATATATATATATACATATATATATATATACATATATTATATATATATATATATATATATATATTATATATAATATAATACCGCACACACACACACACACACACACACACACCACACACACCACACACTACACGCTTAATATATATATTATATATATATACAAATATATATATATATATCTATATATCTATATATATTGTATGTATATATATTAGATATATATATTATATATATATATTATATAATATATATATAATATAATATATATGACACACACACACCCACACCACACACACACACACACACACACACACACAACACACACACATATATATATAGATCTATATATATATTTTATCTGATATATATCTATATATATACATACATATATACACACACCACACACAACACACACACACAGAACACACACACACACACACACACACACACACACACTACATACATATATCTATTATATTATATATATAATTAAATTTTTATATATAATAGTATATATAATATATATATATAATATATATATAGTATATATATCTGAAATATATATATATATATATATCTATATATCTATATATATATATATTTATATATATAATATATATAATATATATACAAGTAGGCACTTAGGAGAAAGATAGTGAAAATGAAACAGGGATTGGAAGTGGCTGTAGACAGGACAGTTTTTTGGTTCTGTAAAGCTTAGTTTTCACATCCCGGCAAACGGATAGCGCCATATTCCAAGTAAATATATGAACGTAGTCTTAGTACCTGCAAAATTTTGATTTTCATTTGTAGAAGAAATCAATACTCGCAGTTCTTCATATAACCATATATATATATATATTTATATAGATTATATTATATATATATATATATATATAGTTAAATATATATATATATATATATATCTATTATATATATATCTATAGATATATATATAATATCTATATATACATATTATCAATAGGGTACCACAAGTAAGCTCACCGGAACTGCAACCTAATATATATATATATTATATTTCCTCGAGCGACAGAAAAAAAAAAAGATGAATGTTATTTCCGTCGTGCCACATTAGATCTATGTGTTTTCATGGGGAAAAATGATAAGTGACGCTGTTTTGCAATATCACGCAAAGAAAGCGGATACTGTTATATAAGCATTGCAGTGTGTTTCTAACATCATTGTTCTGTGGATTTTATGGGCGAGAGACGGAAGGAAAGTAAGTCGCAAGAGCAAAACGGCTAATTAGACAGACAGAGAAGAGAGAATATCCTATCATTATCCCCCACACCGCGGGGAAAAGGACAAGGGGCGAAAGCGAGGTCCAAAAGAAAGCTTTAAGAACTCTCTCTACGTTGTTGCTTTCCCGCGAGATGAGAAGTCA
>NC_051388.1:22687033-22692033 GCF_015228065.2 Penaeus monodon | reverse complement strand
TATCTATATATTTATATATAATATATATATATATTAGATATATACGTATATATTTATATATCTATAGATGTATCTATATCTTATATATACACACAAAACACACACACACATCACACACACACACACACACACACATAATATATATATATATATAATATATATATATATATATATCTATATATATATATATAGAATAAATATGATAGATATATAGATGATAGATGATAGATAGATAGATAGATATATAGATATATAGATTTGATATTTATTTATGTATAGATATATTATATATATTATAATATATAATACATATATATATATATATTATATATATATATCTCATTATATCATCTTATATATAAATCATCTATAAAATATAAATCGATATATATATTATATATATTAACTATATATATATATATATATATATATATAATATATTATATATAGATTGTCCCTATTTATAATTTTGTTGTAGTATTAGTATTATATCATATGTATTAATATATATAGATATCTTATTTATCTATGTATATGCACAAATATATCTATATATCTTATCTATCTACCTATCTATCTATTCTATCTCTATCTATCTGCTAATCTATAGAATAGATAGATAGATAGATAGAATAGATAGATATGAGTGTATATATAAAATAATTTATATATAATATATATAATATATATATATATTATATGTAGTATATATAATGTATATTATATATATTATATATCATATATATGTATGTGTATATGTATATATATATATATATATATATATATATCTATATATATACATATCTTTATATATATTTATATACATAATGCATAGATATCTATATATATATAATATATATATATATTATATATTATAGTATAATATATATATATATATATATATGCAACTTGCAATTGAGTTATCATGCTGTGACCACGGCGGCTCAGACATGAACCTACCGTTTAAATGAAATGATGATATTATATATATATATTATGTATATGTTAGATATATATATATATATATAATATATATATATATTATTACTAGATATATCTATGCACACAACCTGGCAGCATACACACACACACACACCACACCCAACACACGCATATATTATATATAATTTATATATAATATATCTATATAATATATATATATACATATATATATATAATATATGTATGTATATTATATATATATAACTATATAATATAATATAATATATATATAATGTGTGTGTGTGTGTGGTTGGTTTGGGTTTTTTTTGTGTGGTGTGTGTGGTGTGTGTTTGTGGTGTTGTGTGTGTGTGTGTGTGCGTGTTATGTGTGTCGTGTGTGTGTGTGTGGTGTTGTGTGTGTGTGTGTGTGTGTTTGTGTTTGTGTGTGTGTGTAGTATGTGGTGTGTGTGTTTGTGTATATGTATATGTGTATGTATGGTTATATATATATATATATATATATATATATATATATATATATATATATATTATATATATATATGTACATATACTAATCTAGATATTATATGTATATATATATGTATAATATATTCATACATATATAATATATATATATATATATATATATATATATATATATATATATCTATATATATTTTTTTTTTTTTTTTTTTTTTTTTTTTTTTTTGTGTGTGGTTGTGTTGTGTGTGTGTGTGTGTGTGTGTGTGTGTGTGTGTGTGTATGTGTGTGTATTATATACATGTTATAATATATATATATAATATAGTATATATATATGCATTCATATATATATATATAGTGTATAGTATATGTATATGTTATATTGTACTATATATATATATATCTGATAATATATATCATATATCTCTATATATATAAATGCACATTATATACATATACATAATATGCACACACACACAACACCACGTACACACCACACACACACAGAACGGGAAAAAAATAGGAGAATACCAGCACACCCATTCATTAATGCCGACAGTGAATTGAACAGTTGACACTCATCATGCGAACTCCAAGACATGAACCCGCGAAAAACAAGCCAAATACTTGCCAGCGGTTTACAGACCCACACTCTGCCACCGGTCTTTCCTAAGGAAGATGCAATATGCAAGGAGGGAAGAACATAAACTTTTTTTTTTCTTTCCGAACTCACAATTTTAACGACCGCACGCGAGAGCTGTCCCGCAGAAAGAGAATCATGTTGTGCCTGCTTCTCTTTCCGCGAGACCTGTTTGTTGAGGCGAAGGAACGGAAACAGAGAGAGTGAGAGTAGAGAGAGAGATAGAGAGAGAGAGAGAGAGAGAGAGAGAGAGAGAGAGAGAGAGGAGAGGATTGAGAGAGTAGAGGGAGAAAAGAGGAGATTTGAGACAGAGACGAGAGGGAGAAGAGAGAGTGATTGGCTGACATAAAGAGGGATAGAGGGAGAAAGAGCTTGAGATTGAGACAGAGACAGAAGGGAGAGAGAGAGAGATTGAGACTGAACCAGAAAGAGAAGGCAGGAGAGAAGAGAGGGAGAGAGCGAAGAGAGAGAGGAGAGTATAGGAGAGATAGAGAGAGAGGGGAGAGAGGAGAGAGAGGAGATTAAGTTGAGAGGGAGACAGAGATTGAGACAGAGACGAGAGTAGAGAGAGATTGAGAGAGATAGAGGGAGGGAAAGGGAGAATATTGAACAGAGGACGAGAGATTAAGGCAGGTGAAGAGATTAATGTTGTTTGATATTTTAGTACCGTTATTATTTTTAAAATCTCCTTATCATTGTTGCGTTTGTTTTGTTCTGTCTGTTGTTGTTGTCTTGCGTCCGTATTTTTTATTATAATTATTCCTAATAATTTTGTTATTGTTATCATCTGTATTATCATGATTACTATTATCAATGTTAATTTTTATTAATGGTGATAAATAATAATAAATGATATTATAATATGTCCACTCTATTTTATGATAATATTTATTATTAATGATAGTGAAAGCAATTTTGAGTGATAATGACAATAATCCGATATGTTGTAAATAATAATAAATAGATTTATGAAGATAATAAAAATCTACTAATACTATCATGATGATAACAAGCAACGATAATCATGATAAAAAAATAAAGAACTAATATAACAATAATAATTATAGCAATGCTCATGATATTTACAATAATTTTTATATTACTAATGATAAGCTTATATACTGATAGATAAAAACCAGAGGTCTTGTTAATATGATAATAACAAAGGGAATAGTTATAATAATAACAATGATGAAGTAATGATAATGAAAATAATAATGGATGCATGATAATATTGATGGTAAATAATAACAATTTCTAATAATAGTAATAATAATAATAAGTAATGTAATACTAATACTATAATAATAATAATTAATACTGATAATATTAATAATCATAGATAATAGATATAGAATCTAATAATAATAACAATAAGATAAAATTTTAATAATAGTAACATTAATGATAGTAAAATGATATATTGATAACAATAATGATGAATAATAATAATAATACTAATAATAATAATATAATAATATAAATGAATAATAAGTGTAATAGAATAATATAATAATAATAATAATAATAATAATATAATAATAATAATAATAATAATTAATAATAATAATAATAATAATATAATGATAATAATAATAATAACAGTAGCGGTCTGAAAGATTATAATGACAATAATGTTGATGATAATGACTCAGAATGATAATTGTAATTATAGATAATAATGATAACATAATGATAATGATGAAACATTGATGTTGATAATAATCATAATATAACAACAGATTGATAATAATAAAATAACCAATAATAATAAATACAGTAATCATAATTATAATAGTTGTAATAATACATAATGATGACAGTATAGTTACTAAGATAATAATGATCAGAAATGTATTAATATAATACCATTATGTTAATAATGATAGCAATAATATGATAATAAATAATAGTAACACTAATGATAATAATATAATAATAATAAAATAATAATAATAAAAGTAAGATAACAATAATGATTATTGTAAATAATAATAATAATATAATAATATAATAATAATAATAATAATAATAATAATAATACTAATAATAATAATATAATGATAATGGATAATAATGATAATAATATGCAATCAATCATGGATAATAAATAATGAATGGTAATGATCAATGAGAACAATAAAAATTAGATTAATAATGATAATACAGTGATAATTAGAATAACTGCAATACAACCAGTATAATAAAACCAATAACAATATATAATAATAACAATAATATACTGGTAATAATAATAATAATAATAATAATAATAAATAATAAATAATAGTAATCATACTAATCAATATCATACTAATATAATACATAATACTATAATTAATAATAATAAAAATAATACTCATAAGAATACTACTGATTAATCAACGAGTAATCACATAATAATAATAATACTATAATAATCCATACTACTAATAATAATAATAATAATAATAAGACTAAATAATACTAATACTAATAATAATACTAATACTAAAATAATTAGTAATCAGTAATACTAATCATAATAATAATAATAATAATAATAATAATAATAATAATAAATAATATAATAATAATGAAGTAACAATAATAAAAATAACGAATCTCTGCAATCATGGTAACGATAAGTATCCGAAAATGATCAGGAAACCAGCCATGAACTTTTGATATCATAAATATCTGAACCACGACAAAATAAACAAAAAAAAAAAAAAAAAAAAAAACCCCAAATAACACCTGATTGATTCCACCGGCAGTATGTGGAATTGTGCCCATAAATCTTCCTTCGGGCTAAGAGACGCGCTGAATTCTCATGGTTCGGGAAAGAATTTTAAAGAAGTCATTTTTTACATAGCACACAGAAACCGCCAACGTTGTTCACACATGTATACAGGTACAGGTACGTACACATGATATAACACGATGTGCAACTAACA
>NC_051388.1:22667033-22677033 GCF_015228065.2 Penaeus monodon | reverse complement strand
CCGGAAGTTTTTCATCTCTCATGCTGTGTTTCGGTAAAACCCCTCTTTGGTGCTATGAGAGTCCTCAGTGATTCCTATCTAAAAAACTCAGACGTCTTCAAAATTCCGGTGCGAAATAAAAAGCTGGCTAATTTTCATGTGAAATCCTTCTCTCTAATGTACACACAAAGGAGCAATCTGAGCAGTCGATTGTGTCACCATTTCCCTGAGAGATGATGAAATTCCGTTGCCGAAACACCATTTTCGTGAGCCAGGTGAAATTATGAGAAATTATCATTACAATAAATTACTATCATTATCATTATTATCACTATCATTATTGTTATTATAATTATTATTATTGTTCAAGCTTGTGAAGGTTAAGCAAGAAACTCCTTTCGGCTTCTGGTTCATTACACATATACTATATATGTTGATTTTAATTTAAATTCTATATATCGAGTTCAGGAGGTGATAGATAAACGTACGACTCTTTGCCCGTTGTTAATTATCATCTATTTATTTGCTTTTGACTACTTCTTCTCCCTAATTTATAGTGATTTTGGGAATGATCTCGCACATAAGCGTTCCTATTACATTCTGTAGGGTTGGGGAGCGGGGGGGAAAAGGAAAGTTACTATTCCTATGTGGGGATGCCCTGTCCTCTTAGCAACTTTCTCTTTCCTTTAGAAAATTTTGGGGACAAAATCATCATGTATCTTTGAGGGACTTCGTATGTAATGTTACTTTCTGCCAAAAATCTCCCCCCCCCCTCCAGAAGGCATTATCGGACTCGCACTCGAAAGCTTCAACAGCTGTATTTGGGAAAGTTCGTACTGGGGTTTTGTTCTGCGGGTTAGCGCTCGTATATTATTGAAGAGAGAGAAGAGAGGAGAGAGAGAAGAGAGGAGGGGAAGGAGAAGGAGAGGAGGAAGGAGAAGAGAGAGAGAGAGACATAATGCCTCAAAACAATGGTAAGACTGGTTGGCATGAAGTGGTTATAGGGCTAGCCTCTTTATTAGGAGATACACACGGTAAAGGGGAAACACACGAACGTGTCTTGGTAAGTGCAGATCGCGGGTTGCATGTCCGGCACCCTCGGGCACATGGTACGTCCACCGGTATTTTGGCGGGGAAGTGCAGTTCAGGAAGGGGTGGGCGCTGCGGGAAAAAATGGGGGGTGGGAGCGAGGTCACCGGTTCTGCTTTAATGCCCCCATAGACACCACACATACACCCTACCCACCTAAAACATTTTCTTTTATATATATATAAATCTAATATAAAATATTATATATATATTTTATTATTATTTTAATATATTATTTTTTATATGAAAGGTGGGAAAAATGAATTGGGGCACTGATTTGAAAAAAAAAACAACCCCCTGCCCAGGAGTGAACCCCTCCCCCCAGGTAAACCGGGAGGACAGTTTTAAACCACCAAAACCACAGATCCACTAAAAGGATCTCACAAAGCTTCATAACATTACCTATATTCTTAACTAAGAAAGAAGCAAAGATATATATGTAGTAATATATATATATATCTATAATATATATATATAATATATTTTAATATATACTCACACACACACACACACACACACACAACACACACACAACACACACACACCACACCACTACATATAAAATTTTTAAAATATATATATATATATATATATATATATATTTATATTTATATAATGTGTTTTATATATACATGTTCCACACACATACATTATGTGTATGTAAATTTATATATTAATTTTTATATTTATACACCATATTCAAATGCACACACACACACACACACACACACACACACAAACACACACACACCCCACACCACCACCCACACACACACACACACGCAACACACACACAACCACACAAAACACACACCCACACACAAACCCACCACACACACCCACAAACACACACACACACACAACGCACACACACACACACACACACAACACATACACAATATATATATATAATATATATATATATATATATATATATATTTTTATATATATATATATTTTTTATATATTTATTTATATATATATTTTATATATATTATTAATATATTAATATATTATATTTTATATATATATATTATTATATATTTGCCTTAAGCTTCTTATCTAACATTTTCTATATTCTCCCGAGTGGAGGCAAATAAAACATATGTAAAAAATACATGACCAAATCTCAACACACAAAAAATTTATGGTAGTTTCGCGTTTATTGTTTGCCTTTTGTTGTCGTATGGAAATCAAATTTTAGCAAAAAATTTGCAACCCTAATAGCTATCAAAAATCTACAAGAGAATTAAACTCTATATCCTCCAAATACGTTCTCCTCTTCATCTACCTCCTGCGGGGAAAAATTTTTATTTCAAGGGAATTTGTCGCGATATTGGAAAGGCATTTTGAGCCTGAAAAAAAAGAAAAGAAAACGCCCACAAGTAGAGGAGACCTTTTCTAAACGGCTCAATATCGGGAGAAAATGTCATTACCGGAGGTGTGACGGGTTCCCTTGGGTGCCGTGACTTAGGTGGAATAAAGGCTGGTGGGAATCGCTATTTAGAGGGAGCGTTGTGGATTAGTGGAAGGCGCGGAAGGGCTGGTATTATCAGTCTGAAACCATAGGAAATGTACAAAACAAACATAAAATTAAAAGATATATAGTGATAATAAATAAAGATGACTAAAATCCATAAACCCATTGGAATTGTTTTTTCGATATGCTGTAACAAGATGTTGGTACTTGGGCTTTAATGTATTCCATTATGGAATGCACTACCATAATCATTACCATGGTCAATACAATTCTAATACTTTATAGGAAAACGATGAGATGCTGCACTGGCTGGAGGCACCTCGCGACCTCATAAACTATATACACACAAACCCCCAAAATATATATATATATATATATATAATAATATTATATATATAATATATATATATTTTTATTTTATTTTCCTTATTATACATAACTACATATTATATTATATATATAATATATTTATTATTTTAATAATATATATATATATATCATATTTATATTATACGAATATATTTATTTTTTTTTTTTTTTTTTTTTTTTTTTTTTTGTTTTACGGGTAGGTTTTATGTTTGAGCCGCCGTGGTCACAGCATGATACTTAATTGTAGTTTTTCAGTTGGTATGCCTTGGGGGTGGATCGTGGTAGGGCCACAGTTCCTTTCCCCCGGAAGAGTGCCGGGATTATCTTTTAGGTAATTTATTCTCCTCTATTTTATCCGGGCTTGGGACCAGCACTGACCTGGGCTGGCTTGGCCACCCAGTGGCTAGGTAGGCAATCGAGGGGAAGTTCCTTGCCCATTGGAACAAACGCGCCGGCCCGGTGACTCGAACCCTCGAACTCAGATTGCCGTCGTGCCAGTCTTTGAGCCCGATGCTCTAACCATTTCGCACGCGCTATGAAATTGTATATATATATATATATATATAATATATATATATATATATTTTATATAATTTTATATTATATATATATATATATATAATATATTTTATATATATATATGCTTCAGTATATCAGTCTTGTATTTGCTCATTTCTATGTTAGTTTATTGCCTTAGAACAATAAAAGTATGTGAATTACGCTGTCTTTGTGTAGTTACTTTATACCTAATTTAGAAATTACATTATTTAATTTAAAAAGGAAAGTTTAGAAAATAAATACCTCTTTGAAAATAAAAACAACGTAAAAGTAGTGAAGACTTCAAAGGAAAAAGGAAATTAATCCCTCATTTTTACTTCGCCAACAGCGAAAAAACTCAAGGGCTAAACCTTCCCTAAGTAAAAGTTTTTCCTTAATGACCCCCCTTTATTTATATACTTTTCCCATGGAATCCCGTAAAACAATTTATTTATGTTGATTTGTTTTTCGGGTTTAAACTCTTAAACCGGTTGAAGGAAAACGAAAAACCGCGCACTGGGTTCATGACAAAAAAACTTATCTAATTTTACTTGGTTTTTTGTAGGTTTTTCCTCAACTACTCTCTTCACACGTATATCACATGTGCGCATATGACCACCCACCCACACACACACACACACGCACACGCACACGCACACGCACATGCACATGCACACGCACACGCACACACACACACACACGCACACGCACACACATACACACACACACACAAACACACAAACACACACACACACACATATATATATGTGTGTGTGTGTGTTGTGTATTAATTGATATATAATATATATAATTATATATATATATACATATATATATATATATAAATAATATATTAATATTATTATATGATCTATATATATAAATATATATATATATATATATGTATATAATATATATATATACTATATATATAAATTAATGTAATATATGTATATATATATATATATATATATATATTATATATATATATATACTAAATATATGTATATATATATATATATATATATATATATATATATATATTCATATATATAAATATATACCATATTAATATATATTATATACACATCTATATCTATATCTATATCTATATCTATATCTATCTATCTATCTATCTATCTATCTATCTATCTATATATATGTGTTTTAACACTGAGTGTTCGTTTGTGTGTGTGTGTGTGTGTGTGTGTGTGTGAGTGCGTGAATATATAAATATATGTATATGATATATATATTATATATATATATATTATATATATATATATATATATATTATACATATGTATATATAACACATATATGTATATACACTCACACACACACACACAGCGCGCGCGCGCGCGCGCACGTATGTATATGAACACAAAACACAAACACAGTAACGTGTTCACAGAGATGAGAGAGAAAAAAGCAGAATAAGAAATGAACAATATCGTAACGTTTTCGAATTCTTCCCGAGTTCTTCTTCAGACAATAATTAACCGAAATGGATCCATTTCAGTTATTTCTTCGTCTGAACGTCTGCTGCTAGACCAATTCGTCTACTGACTTCTTAGTATGACAGCCCAGAAACATGGATACTACGCTACCAGGTTATGTAAGGCTGTATACAGTGGCATCCACTGCTAGACAAAATACCCCTGAACCAAAAGCTCAGGTCGCCATTTGTCAAGGCAAAGGAATCCTGAGCCTGTCCAAAAGTAGTCTTGAAAAATAGTTCCACAGGTAAACAGTATTGCAAGGATCTGTGAATGATTTCTAATGTGTTCAGATGCTGTTAATCACTTCACATCACGAATTCACCTAGCAGCATCCATTCCCAAAGTAGCAAGCAGTACCGTCGACCACCGGTACATGGTGGTCTGATGAATGCCAACAAGCTGTCAGAGCAAGAAATACTGCATTAGGGCAGCTAAGTGACGCCCAGCAATGTTACCTTGATCCATTACAAAAGGACCCGAGCCAAGGCCATGCGAGTGCTAAAGGAGGCTAGATGGACGTCGTGGAGACCATCTGCTCTGTAGATGGCATAATCCTCACAGACAAAAAAGACATTGCAAGTAACTAATTAAATCCATGGCAGAGATCTCTGGTCATTTTACACTGCCCGACTCTCCACTCTTCAGGCTGAACAGGAACGACACGCGATGTCGTTTTTCAGTAGGACTGCAGCAGGACTTCCATACAACTTGCCATTTTTGCGAAAGGAGATGGACTCTCCTTTGCACCTCTGCTGTAAGACTGCCCCAGAAAGTAACAATATTCCATACCAAATGATATCTCACTGAGAGCTCCCAGAAGTTCCTGTGGATCATTCAATAGGATCTATAGGGACAGTGCCATCCACATGGAAGGAGGCCATAATCTTTCCCTCTTCTAACATGGCAAGATCTCCACATCATGAACTTAAGACCAATTTCTCTCACCAGCTGCATTAAAAAGCTGATGGAGAAATGGTAACCTTCAGGTTGACATATCTGCTAGAAAAGGAAAATGTGCTGACCCATATTAATTTTGCTTTAGAAAATTGGATCGACCACAGATGCATTGGTGAGAATGGAAACTGCTATACAGATTTCCTTCACACAGCAACGTCACATGTTAGCAGTCTTCTTTGACCTGAAAGGCTTATGCTACTACTTGGAAACATGGCATACTGATGAAGCTGTATGACATTGGTTTAAGAGGAGCGTTACCTACCTTTAAACAAAGTTTCCTTGCTGATGGAAGTTTAGAGTTCAGGTGGGAAACAGTTTCTCTAACTTGGAAGATCGGCTGAAAGGGGTCTCACAAGGGAATGTCTTGAGTGTGACCCTGTTTGCCATTGCTATAAATGCCATTGTAAAGGTTGTTCCAAGTGCTGTCTCATGTAATCTGTATGTGGATGACTTTATACTATACTGCTGAGGAGGAAGTTTACAGGATGTGCAAGGACACATGCAGACTGCAATAAATTAGGCTATACAATGGGTAATATACCATGGGCAAGATCATGGCTATACATTTCCACGAACGAGGAAACTTCCATCCTTCCCTCTATTTAGGAGCAAATCCACTGCAATTTGTACAAGAGGTGAAGATGGGTCCAATTTTTGACTCAAAGCTTACATGGGTGCCTCACATCAAACATTTAAAATTGAAGGCTACAAAAGCACTTAGTATTTTGCGGGTTCTTACACATCTATCTTGGGGTGCAGACCGCACAACGCTTCTGTGGTTTTACCGAGCACTTATTTGTAGTAAGCTTAACTATGGATGTGAGGCTTATTCATCTGCAACTCCAACCGTTCTCTGGATGTTGGACTTTGTTCATGATGAAGCTCTCAGAATCTGTATGGGGCTTTCAGGTTTTCACCTATGGAATCCTGTATGCTGAGAGTGGAGAACCACCTCTTCCCTTAAAACTGAGACTACATGAACCTGATTACTACACGAGACTACAAAGGATTTCCAGGATCTCCTATATCCAGATTGGTTTTCAAACCCTTGAGGATAGCCAATCTTGTGGTAGGAGAATGAGGAATCTTATGGAAGATCTTAATTCAAAACTCACAAAGGTTCTGGGTGTTGGGAAATTTCCCCCCTTCTCAGCACTTTTCTAAGTATTAAGGATCAGATGCATTATATACAGATGGTTCGAAATCTGAAAATGGTGTGGTCTTTGTAGTAGTGAACAGAAGGAAGACTGCATCTGGCAGTCTTTCTCTAGCAGCCTCGATCTTCACTGCAGAGTTACATGCTATTCTTGCAGCAGTCAAGATGACTAAAGATCTTACGAACCATTCTATTGTAATATATTTTGACTCTCGTAGTGCTTTGCAAGCAATCAAGAGCTTAAACTCACCACATCAAGTAGTGAGGGAGGTTCAAGATTGGCTTGGCATTGATGTCAACACGTAAAAAGATAACTCTATGTTGGGTGCCAGTACATGTTGGTATCAGTGGGAATGAGCGAGCTGATCAGAAGGCCAAGGCAGCTGCCACTCAGCCTTGTGATGCTCGTTTTCCTCTCCCACACACCGACCTGAAACCCAGCAGAAGAAGTTGTCTTCGTGATAGATGGAGGGAACAATGGAGGCATACCTCTAGAAACAAACTGCAAGAGATTAGAGATGATCTTGGTAGTTGGGTGACCAGCATCAATCCCAACCGAAAAGTAGAAGTTGTATTAACAAGACTAAGAATCGGGCACACGAGACTGACTCATGGACTGTTGATGGCTAAAAGTCAAGCACTTTGTGAGGGATGCCAAGAGTCATTAACGGTCGCACATGTGGTGGAAAGATGTGCAACATACTCAGACCAAAGACGTATGTACTTGTCTCCCCCATATACACTGAAAAATGTATTGTGGGATGATTGTGACATAGAAGGTCTTATTAGTTTCCTTAAGGAGGCTAATATTTTCAATAAAATATTAATTATGCATAATATTTATGCAATACTTTATATACTTAGAGCATAATATTATGTTTTGATTTTTAATATATTTATTGTTATTTGTAAGATATTTATTGATGGATTTTTAAAGTTTTAAATATTTTAATATTTCTATTTAACAAAGTATTTGCCACTAATGACCTTAGCTGTTGACGCGGCAGATAATTCAAAATTATCAATCATCAACGATCTTCACTGCAGAGTTACATGCCTCCCTTACCACATACATTGGTAAGGGAGGTTCAAGATTGGGTTACAGTTTTCTTATGTGCTGATATCATGCGTGTTGGGTATCAGCACATGTTGCCATCAGTGGGAATGAGTGAGCTCACCGGAAGGCCAAAGCAACTGCTGTTCAGGCCTGTGATGCTCATTTTCCTCTCCAACACACTGTCTTGAAATCTAGCATCAGAATTAACTTCGCAATTAATGTGGGAGCAATGGCGCCATACCTCTAGACACAAACTATTAGAGATTAAAGATGACCTTGGCAGTTGGTGACTAGCATCCATCTCAGCCGACAAGTAGTTGTGTTAACAAGCCTAAGAAAAGGGTACACAAATTTGACTCATGGGTCCGATGATCCTAAAAGTGAAGCGTGCTGTGAGGGATGCCAAGGAACAGTAACAGTACCACATGTAGTGGAAAGATGTGCAGCATTCTCAGACAAAATACATATGTTTTCGTCTCCCCCCATATATGATGAAAATGTATTGGGTGAGGATTGTGACATAGAAAGTCATTAGTTTCCTAAGGAAGACTAACATTTTAAATAGAATTCAATTATGCATAATATTCATAATTTTATTCATTTAATCATTTGTTTATTGATTGCAGCTTATGGTGTACTCCTTAAACAATTTTGCGAATTAATACTGTGCTTGATGTATGCCGACATTTATATGCTTTATTATCGGGAGAGTACAGAGAAGTTCGTAATATTATGGAATATTGCAGTAAGAAAGGCCGTAACATTGTCTTACATTGAGATTGTGTAAGACATGTCGTAAAGCAAAGGTTTCTCTATCCATCACTCTCATTACATCATCTTTGATAACTTTGTCCCAGGTTACCCATACATTCAATAGATTATTTTATCGTGTTTTACACAACTCTTCTGCCAGCCAGGCAACACTTTATAGAGGAATACAGGAAATCAGTCTATTTGAAGGAACATGCATATCCGACACAATCTTTTACAGATACAAAACCTATACTCAGTTACGCAGCTCATCAGCTTCAGAAAATAATAAATTACTAAATTTAATAAGCGGAAATCCACACGTTCCTCTACGTTAGTTAACCTTGTTTACAAAAACATCAGTTTCAACAGAATACCGGTAGTTAGACAGCCTAATGCTATCTGCTTCAAGGTATAATTTTGACACTTGGAAACATGTAATTTAATTTACGGGAGTCAGATAAACATGACTTGTACAGTTAAAAGTAATTGATATAGATAGACTGAAGAAACATATACAGCATAGTTTCATACATCTTGTAATCGTGTTTGCACATATCAAATAGTTTAGTTTAGTCCTTTATTTACCACCCTGGCTAACTGCACAGGCGTGGGCAAGCTGTGGTACATTTGTGATGGTTTAACAATACTGGTATTACATTCAATTTTAGGCTAAACTATTATAAGTACTATATCATTACGGAAAGGAACAATTACAGTCGTTTATCTACTCATCTGCCAGCCGGCGTCAGTTTGGCGTGGAAAGGCATTGCTAA
This sequence comes from Penaeus monodon, assembly GCF_015228065.2. Classification (NCBI taxonomy): domain Eukaryota; kingdom Metazoa; phylum Arthropoda; class Malacostraca; order Decapoda; family Penaeidae; genus Penaeus; species Penaeus monodon. Next base: position 22,667,381 of record NC_051388.1, on the reverse strand, counting down.
TTGATATGCGTCATGTGATGCTACATCCAATTTAGATATATTAAGATATCTTCTAAACTCAGAGGATAGAATGTAATAGTTCTCATACCAAGCGGTGGCCTGAAAGCTGTAACACATGGCACTCTGAGATATAATTACAGGTTCGCTATATTCTTCATTACACAGTTTACACTTAGTTCTTCGACATTACAAACTGTCGACTGCAAACATCTGTATCCAAGCCTGATTCTTGCGGTCACAATATCCATGTCTTGTTCTTGTTTTATATAATCTAGGTGAATGAATTGCCTAACCGGCATAATCTTTATTTGCTAACCAGCTTTTTTTCAGGGGTTTGGGGCAAAGAAA
>NC_051388.1:22662178-22666933 GCF_015228065.2 Penaeus monodon | reverse complement strand
AAATTTTTAAAAGAATTTTCCCCCCCTTTGGTTGGGCCGAAAAATTTTCCCCAAATTACCCAATTTGTTTTTTTCCCCCTTTTCCCCTCCCCCCCCCCCCGGGGGGGTTTTGGGGGAAAAAAAAACCCCCCCCCTTTTTCCCCTTAAATTTCCCCCCCTTTTCCTCAATTTTATACGGCCCTCCCACGGTCCCGCCCCCCCACCAGGGGCCCCGGGCCTTCCCAATCCCCCAAACCAAGCGGAAGGGGGTAGGCCAACCTGATCATTCGGACCCACAGGTCCCTCCAGTTGTGTCTCGCAAAGGCCCTGCAGGGATCGCCACAGTGAGACGCTAGGCCATAAATCAGCCTTTGAGTCTCCGATCCGTAATGCAAGTAGGTCCAGCCCGCCCACGGCTAACAGCGTGGGGAGGCTGCCTGGCCAATGGTACCCCATGAACCCAGGGTTGTCGCACAGGGCCCCAAGCCTGGTGGCCCAGGTCGCCTAGAGCCAAATACTGCTACACCAGCTTGAAGCAGCAGCGCCTTCCAGTAGAGCAACATCTCCCGCTCTTGTATGATCGAGTTCATGCCCTGTGCCAGACCAATCCTCTACTGATTCGGTCTGACAACCCAAGATATGGACTAGCTACCAAGGTATGAAACTCTCTGTACTTCACGTCCTCGCCGCAAGCATGGATCCTGAACAGGTTCCCCTAACAGGCCCCCAAAGTCCTGAATCTTGGTCTTGGTCCAGGAGACCTCTAGGCTAAGGGCTTCGCCTCATGCTAAATGCACAAGAGCCGCCACAGTGACTCCAGGGACTCAGATAGGATAGCAACATCTCGGCAAAGTCAAGGTCTGAGACCTTGATATTGCCTAGTGTTTGCTCCACACTGACTTTGGCGTAGTACTCTGCCCATTATCCAGTCCATACAGGTGTGAAAAGTGTTGGTGCAAGGACACAGCCTTGCCTCACCCCTGAATTAACAGGAAGAAGTTTGACAGACCCCATACACGTTACAGCACTTTCAGTACCAGTATAAAGGCTTTGCTATAGGCCAATAATCTGTGTCGGAATCCCTGCTCGGATCTCCCATATGATTCCCGATGCACTGAGTCAAACGCCTTCTGAGGTCGATGTAGGCTGCAAGCAACCCACACCAAACTCACGACTTCCACAATTACTCGAAGCACTAGTATCGGTCTATTGTGGACTTGCCAGGAGTAATCCAGACTGCTCCGGTCCCCTGATGCCTCAGTAGGTGGTTGCGGATCCGTTTCAGAAGAATGTGGGCGAGAACTTGCCTGGTATGCTGAGCAGTGTAATGCCACGGTAGTTGCTACAATCCCACGATCCCCTTTCCCCTTCCAGAGAGGGATGACCACGCCCCTCACAGGTCAGGGGAATGTACCAGACCTGCCAGATGGCAGTCAGACTGTATGCAGGGCCTGGTTCACCCCCAGCCTTTAGCAGTTCAGCAGGATATCACATATCCTGCAGCTTCCCACTCTTCAGCTTGGAAATCGCCATCCTAACCTCTGTTAGGGTAGAGGGTTTTCCCCGCTGATGGGTGGGTCCGGCACAGGCACTGAGACATCGCTTGCATCCAAGCTAACTGTTGGAGGTCTACCTGGTAAAACTGCTCAAAATACTCAGCCCAACAGTCCACAAACCCCAAAATGATCTAAGATGATGCGTCCATCCGCTGATTGGACTGCAGTCATCTGTGTGAAGGGCTTAGAGTTTAGCTTTCTCAGGGCTTGGTCAGTGGGGAAAAAGTCATTTACCAAGAAATGGCCTTCAACCTCCTCAGCACTCTCCTGATGACTGTCCTTTGTCCCCTTCTCAGCGTGGTCCGAGCCCTATGCACCATGGAACGACGCAAGACTTGATTCCCATTCAGCCGAGCCTTGCGACACGCTTCAGTGGCCTCTAGCTCCCACTTTACCAAGAAATGCCCTTCAACCTCCTCAGCACTCTCCTGATGAACTGTTCCTTATCCCTTCTTAGCAGTGTCCGAGCCCTATGCACCATGGAATGATGCAGGACTTGGATTCCCATTCAACTGGGTCATGTGACCAGCTTCAGTGGCCTCTAATGTTTCCAGGGAGATGGAATTCTGCCTTGCACTCGGACGTATGCCAATGGACTCCTGGGCTGCTTCGAGTGTTACACGCTTGAAGAGCTCCCACAGAGCTCTTCAAGAGGTCGAGTTCTGTCAGTCGGTCAGAGACTGCTGGGACTGATGGGCACACTCGTCCCTTAGTCAGTCGAAGTGAAACACCTTAGGGTGGCCACTGAAGGGACAGGGAGTTTTGAAGTGGACCCACAGGGTAGCCACAACCAGCCTATAGTCAGTGCCACAGAACTCGGCACTCCGGTAAGCTCTGCAGTTCTGGAGGATCCTCCATCACGTGCTAACAAGAATGTGGTCGATCTCCTTGGCTACTGTACCATGTCAAGTGATGCAAGTTAGAGCACTGGTACCGGGAGCCAGAGATCCTCATTTTGCTAGGTCCCATTTTCTGGGACCTAGCAAAGTCCCAGAGAAGGAGGCTGTTCTCTCTGCTGGGATCAGCTCCCGAGCCATGGGAGCTGACAGACTCTCACAGCCAGCTCGTGCAAGCATGATACCCGCGTTGAAGTTTGCCCAGAACAGTGCAAATATCTCAGCCGGAGCAATTGTCTGCCACAGAATGCGATTTTTGGCATTAGAACGCCTCTTTTACATCTGAGTTTTACATACATTGGTAGAAGCGTAATACAGCAATAGAGAAACGACAATGAAGCCAAAAGCATGCTTTAATCTCAGTGCCATAAATACGCTCATCACCGGTGTCCACCTTAACTACCCGAGGGCTGAAGTTCGCTGGAGCTGGCTATGGCTACACCCTGGAGGTGGTGACCATCGCTGTGGCCCGACCAGTGTAGTAGTGTACCCACCCATACTGATCAATGCCGCCACCGGTCTTCTCACCTCTGAGAGAGCATCCACCTCACTCCCAGTTGCCTCAATTCACACAATAGCAGAATGTTCCGAAGCAGCCTACCCGAAAGCTGGCCCTAAGGTTAAGCCTCGGGCGGTCCACTCTGGTGCATGCCACCTCTGCCACCCCCGCCGACGCTGCCCCAAATAAAGGTGATGGGTCGGCCGGGATGTGTGCCCCCATCCCTCCTGTGGGTTCCTGAGGCTTTGCCCTACAAGCTTCATAGTCCCAGCAGGACCCACAGTCCGCCTTTCTTGCTGGGTGGGAGGGACAGCACCCCTCCCCCCAACGTATCCATTTATTTGTAGCGTTGCCAGAGAGTTTTCTGGGGGGAGGAGGACTGGCAAGGCCCACCTTCCCTGAGCCACCTCCAATTAACACCAGGAGGGCAGAAGGCAGGAGTTGGTATGGAGCTAGGGCGTGTCCACAGCTAAGCCTGGGACCGCAAAGTACCCAGTTTCCCAAGGGTGGCCACGAGGAGGCACTGCAAAAGTCTCGATGATGGAGAGGCTGTGACCCTGGCAGGGGACTCTTATGCAAAGCTGCCTCCCTTTTTCGCACTAGGCTAGCTAGTGATGGCAGCTGCAAGCGAGAAGGCATGCAAGCACTTAACACTATATATGTATATATGTGTGTATATATATATGTATGTATATAGATAGATAGATAGATAGGTACATACACACACATATAGATAGTAGGATACATAGATAAGGATAAAAATAATATATTTTATATTTGTACACATATGTGTGTGTGTGTGTGTATATATATATATATATATATATATTAATATATATATATCTAGATAGATATCTATATATATATCTATATATAATTATATAATATATATACATTACATTTCTATGTGTATGTGTGTATATGTATATATATACATATATATATTTATAAATATATATATATTTTATAAAATATATATGTATAGCGTAAATACACAAACACGCACACACACACATTATATATATATATATATATCTATATATATATATATATATATATATATATATGATATTATATAATATTATAGTATATAATTATATATATAATATATTTTAGTGTGTGTGTGTGTGTGTGTGTGTTTATATATACATATATCCATATGTTCTTATCTCATTATATATATATATATTATATATATATACTATATTATTATATATATATATACATATCATATATATATATTTATGTATAAATATTCAATATATACGTATACTATATGCATATATATATATATATATCTATAGATCAGAGGGAGAAGGGCAAAGTAGAATATATATAGTATATTATATATATTATATATATACTATATATATTTATCTATATTTATATAGATATCGTATCTATATATATATATTCTATATGTATATATTTATATAATGCGTGTGTGTTGTGTGCGTGTGTGTGTGTGTGTGGTGTGTGTGTGTGTGTGTGGTGTGTGTGTGTGTGGTGTGTGTGTGTGTGTGTGTGTGTGTGTGGTGTGGTGTGGGCATAAGTATTTATCAACACACACAGACACACACAACATATATATACATAATATAATATAAATATATATATATAATATATATATAAATCTATATATATATTATATATTATATATAAAGAAATAAGAGGCCGCGGTGGCCGAGTGGTTAGAGCTCGGACTCAAGACTGGCACGACAGCAATCTGAGTTCGAGGGTTCGAGTCACCGGCCGGCGCGTTGTTCCTTGGGCAAGGACTTCACCTCGATTGCCTACGCTAGCCACTGGTGCAAAGCCAGCCCAA
>NC_051388.1:22654678-22657178 GCF_015228065.2 Penaeus monodon | reverse complement strand
GGGAAGATGTGCGGAAATTAAATACTCAAATAATAAATGAAACAGTGATCTCAGGAACTAGCATGAAAACAATTAAAAGGAGACTCGGAATAGGGAGAAATCAATTGTATGCCATAAAGAAACCAGATGGAGAAGTGACACATAATAAGAATGAAATCATAAGAGTAGTGGAGGACTTTTACAGATATCTATACAACTCAAATAATCAGCCACAGATAGAAGTGAATGCGGTAACTAGAGACGTCCCTAGCGTCACAACAGAAGAAATAAAAAGAGAAAACACCAGGGGAAGATGGAATTAGTTCAGACCATATAATGGTTGCAGGAGAAATTGAAACATTGAAACTAGCCAATCTTTTTAACAAACGCCTTATCAACGGAAAAATCCGAAAGCCTGGAAAATGCAACAACTATTTTGATACATAAAAAGGGGACAGAAAGGGTCTAAAAACTACCGACCAATAAGTCTCCTTTCAGCAACTTAGAAAATTTTTCACAAAGTCATCACAGCTCACATTCTGACCGTTGGATTCTAACCACCTAGAGAACAAACAGGCTTTTGCAGTGGATTCTCACAACAGACCACAGCCACATGCTCACTCAAATAAAGGAAAAAATAAACGAATATAGGAAAACCCTGCTACGCATTCATCATTATGAAAGGCACTTGACTCTGTAGAGATACCCGTGTTGGAAGCTATCCGAAGACAGGGAGCAGAGGAGGTATATTGTAAAAAACTGGGAAAATATATACAAAGATGGGACAGCATCCATCAAGCTCCACATGGAACCGACAAAATAACCCAAATTTAAAAAAAAGGGGTTAGACAGGGGATACCATCTCGCCCAAATGTTTTACAGCTTGTCTTGAGGAAAATACAAAAAACTAGAATGGAATGGAAAGGGTATCAAAATAGGAGACGAATACCTAAACATCTAAGGGTTTGCAGATGATATTGTCTCTTTTAGTGAATCTGCAAATGAAATGCGCCCAAATAATAAATGATCTGAATAGAGAAAATCTGAAAATCGGACTTAGGATGAACAAGAAAAAGAGTAAGATCATGTTCAACAGTAGAGTCAGTTTTAATAGATACTAGTACAAGGCGGAGCGCTAGAGGTAGTGGACAATATATATACCTAGGGAAACTCGTACAGACAATCACATCTAGCGAAAAGGAAATTAAGTGACGCATCAGTCCCAGCCTGGAATGCCTTTGGGAGACACAGTAGCATATAAGAGGCTCCTTGCCATTAGTTTAAAAAAAAAAATTTAAACCAATGTGTCCTACCAGCTATGACCTATGGATCAGAAACATGGACAACACCAAAATACTGGGGAGGAAACTAATAAGTGAAAGGGATTGAGAGATTGATGCTGGAAATTTGCCTAAAAGATCGGGTGAGGGCGACGTGGGTCAGGAACAAAATATACTTGTGAGCATCAAAAGAAAGAAATGGCAATGGGCAGGTCATATACATCAGACAGGACAACAGATTTACAAAAATGCAACAGACTGGATTATAAATTATAAAAAGAGACCAAGGGCGTGACGAAATAACGAAATTTGGGAAACCGAGACTGGAAACAAAAAACACAAGACAGACAAAGTTGGAAGAGATTGGGAGAGACCTACGTCCTGCAGTGGACTGACTCAGGCTGATGATGATTATGGTGTGTGTGTGTGTGTGTGTGTGTTGTGTGTGTGGTGGTGTGTGTGTGTGTGTGGTGTGTGTGTGTGTGTGTGTGTGTTTTGTGTGTGGGGTGTTTGTCTCACGTTTTATATATATAATATATATATATATATATATATATATATATATATATACTACATTATATATTATACATATATATATATATATATAATATATATATATATATATATATATATAATATATATATTATTATATATATATATATATATATATTATACCGCACACACACACACACACACACACACACACACACACACCACACACATACACGCATATATATATATATATATATATATATATATTTATATATCTATATATATATATTTTCTATATATATATATATAATAATATATTATATATATAATTTTGTTTCACCCCAACACCAAAACACACACACACACAAAACACACACACACACACACACACACACATATATATAATATATATATTAATATATATATAATATATATATATATTATACATACATATATACACACACACACCACACCACACACACACACACACAACACACACAAAACACACACAACACACACCCTACATATATTATATAAAATATATATATATATATATATATAATATATATATATAATTATATATATATATGATATATATATATAATATATATAAAAGATATTTATATATATATATATATATTATATATATATATTATATATTATATATATTATCATTATATATATACAGTAGGGACTTTAGGAGAAAGATGTGAAAATGACACGGGATGGGAATGGCTGTAACAGGGACA
>NC_051388.1:22637178-22649678 GCF_015228065.2 Penaeus monodon | reverse complement strand
TAAAAAATATATTAATATAATATATATTATATATTTTTGTGTTTTGGGTGTGGTGTGTGTGTTGTGGGTGGGGTTGTGGTGGTTGTGTGTGTGTGGTGTGTGTGGTTTTATTTTATTTTTTATTTTTAATAATATTATATTTTTTATTATTTATAAAGTGTTGTGTGTGTGTGTGTGTGTGTGGTGTTGGTGTGTGTGTGTGTGTGGTTGTGTGTGGGTTTTGGGGTATTGGGGGGTGTGTGTGTGTGCGTGTGCGTGTGTAATTTAAAATATATAATAAAATATATATAATTATTATATTATATTATTTTTTTAATAATGATAGATAGATAATAGATAGATAGATAGAAGATAGTAGATAGATGATAATAGATTTTTGCTAACATAGATAAAAAAATTTCTTATATTTAAAACCAGATATAAAACTATATACTTACACAAAAATAATAGACAATAATATATATAATATATATATAAATATATATATATAGTATTAATATATATATATATTATAATATATATAAAATATTTTATATATATTTAATTAAAATATAATTATTATTATATTTTATATTATATAAAATTTTATAAATATATATTTATATTATAAATATATTTATATATATATATGTTTATATATATTTTTTATAATATATATAATATATATTAATATATATAATATATATTATAATATTATATAACACCACACACCACACACACACACACAACCACACACCCATATATAATTTTATATGTGTGTGTGTGTGTTGTGTTTGTGTGTGTGTGTGTGTGTGTATATATATATATTTTATAATTATATATATATATAATATATATATATAATTTTATATATATATAAATTATAAAAATTTTATATTATTAACATATTATATATATATATATATATATATAATATATATTTATATGTATAATTTAAAATTAATATAATTTAAAAATATTTTAAAAAATATAAATTTATTTTATAAATATAATAAATATATATATTACATATATATATATATATATATTTAAAAATATATATTAAAATTTTATATTTAAATAATATTTTAATATATATATCATAATATATATTAAAAATATATATTTTATATATATATTATTGTCTATTTATTTGTGAAGTATATAGGTTTAAACTTTTATTAATATATATAGAATTTTTATTTATCTATGTAATTTCCAAATCTATCTACTTCTATCTTCTATCTATTATCTATCATCTATCTATCTATTATCTATTTATATATATAATTATATATATTATATATATAATAATATATAATATTTTATAACTACACACGCACACGAACACACCACACACACAATACACACACACCACAACCACACACACACACACACACACACACACCCACACAACACAACACACACACACATATATATTATATATATAAAATAATAAATTTTATAATATATATTATATATATATAAACACCACACACACAAACACACAAACACACACACACCCACACACACCAACACACACACACACACACACACACACACACATTATATATATAAAATATATATTAATTAAATTATTAAATTTTATATATATATATAAATATATAAGATAGATATGATATGATTAGATTATTATTTGATATATATATATATATATTTTGATATATTATATATATATATATATATATATTAATATATTTATATATATTATCCCACACACCCAAAAACACACACACACACCCAAACCCCCCCCCACACACACCACACAACACACACCACCACCACCACACCATAAATTTCATATAATTATATATAAATATAATATATATATATATAATATTATATGTATATATATTTAATATGTGTGGTGTGGTGTGGTGTGTGTGGGTGTGGTGTGTGTGGGGTGTGTTTGTGTGTGGTTGTGGGGGTGGTGTGGGGTGTGTCTGTGTGTTGTTGTGTGTGGTCTGTGGTGATGTGGTGTGTGTGTGTGCGTGTGTGGTCTGTCTTTATATATATATTTTTATATATATATTTATATATAATTTTAATTATATATATATATTATATATATCATACACACCACACACACACACAACACACACACACACCACACACATACACACACACACACACACACACACATATAATATATTATATATATATTATATTATATATTTTTATTATAATATATATATATATTATATATATATATATATTAAAATTTTTATATATATATATAATGTAAAATATTATTAATATATACACACACGCACACAACACACACACACACACAACACCACCACACACCACACACAAATATATATAAAATATTTTATATATATATATAAAAATTGTATATATATTAATATATATTTTATATATATATTATATGTATGTATTATATATGTATATTATATATATATATATAAATATATATATTATAATATATATATGTGTGTGTGGTGTGTGTGGGGTGTGTTGTGTGTTTTGTGCGTGTGTGTGTGTGTGTGTGTGGTATATACAATATATTTTAAAATATATTATATAATATATAATATATACATATATATATATAATATATATATATATATATATATATAATATATTATTATTTTTGTGGGTTTTTCTTGTGTGTAACACACCACACACACACACAACACACACAACACACACACCACACACACCCCACCACACACACCACACAAAACAATATATATTATATATATTATAATATTTTATATATTAATATTATGTAAAATATATAATATACACACACACACACAACCACACACCACACACACACACATAATATAAATATTTTATATATATATATATATATATATATATATATATATATATATATATTTATCTTTTATCATAATGAATTTATCCATATATATACGAGTATATATATAATATATATACATTATTATACTATACATATATAATATATTATAATATATAATAATATATATATATATAATACACCCCACACACACACACACACCACACCACACACACACACCAACACACAAAACACACACACACACACACACACACACACACACAACACACACAAAAAAAAGCAAAAACACTACCGTACACAACCCACAACAATATATATAATATATATATATATTTTATAATATATATATATTATTATATATGGTGTGTGTGTGTGTGTGTGTTGTGTGTGTGTGTGTGTGTGTGTGTGTGGTGTGTGTTTGTAATATATAATATTATATATATATTATATATAAAATTATAATATATTATATATATATATATATAAAGGGGAGAAAAGAGAGAGAAGAAGAAGGAGAGAGAGTTAATATATTATGTATATATAGTATTATTTAAAATATATAGATAGTATTTAAATATATATATTATATATATTATATATATAATATATATATTTATTATATAATAATATATATATATATATATTAACATTATAATATAATATATAATATATATTATAAAATATAATATATATATATGTAATATATATATATATTATATATTATATTAAAATTAATGTTTAATATTTTATTTTATTATATTCATATATATGTGTATATATTTTTTGAAAAATTTATATATAATTATATTTAAAATATTATATATATATATTAAAATGTATATTAATATATATATATAATATTATATGTTAAAATATACTTATATATATGGTATATTATAAATATATATATATTTATAGTATTATATATATATATTTTATAAGGAAAAAGAAGAGGGGAGAGAGAGAGAGAGAGAGAGAGGAAGAGAAGAAGAGAGAGAGAGAAGATGACAATAGAAAATGATTCCAAAATATAAATATATATATATAATATATTATTATATAAATATATTTTTGTATGTATAATTATATATATATAATTTTGTATTTATATAATTAAATATGTATTTTTATATATATATTATATATAATATATTTAATTATATATATATATATAAGAGAGAGAAGGGGAGAGAGGGAGAGAGGAGAGAGGAGAGGAGAGAGAGAGAGAGGAGGAGAGAGAGAGAATAGACGATAGACAATAGATTCAAATATATAATATATATTAAAAATTTTATATAATATAATATTATATATACACAATATGTAATATAACATATTAAAATATATTTATATATATATTAATTTTATATAATTTGGTGTGTTTTTGGTGTGTGTGTGTGTGTGTGTTGTTGGGTGTGTGTGGTGTGTTTTTGGTGTGTGTGTGTTTGTTTTGTGGGTGTGTGTGTGTTGTGTGTGTGTGTGTGTGTGTGTGTGGGGTTGTTGTGTTTTGGGTGTGTGTGGTGTGTGTGTGGCGTATATAGTTTTTAAATGCACTGACACAACCCACAGATAATATTATTATATAATATTTAAATATATATTATATACTATATATATATTTTAAAAATATATATAAAATATATTATCACATATAAGTATTCTACTTTTATTCTTATGCACACCCCCACACACGCACACGCACACACCAAACCCCCACACCACACACACCACACACAATTTATATTATATAAATTATATATTATAATTATATATATATATATTTTTAAATAAATATAATATATATATATATATAATATTAAAAAATTATATTATATATATATTATTATTGTGTGTGTGGGGTGTGTTGTGTGTGTGTGTGTGTGGGTGTTTGTGGTGTTTTTGTGTTTGTGTTTATGTACACTTGATATACATATTTAAAAACTATACAATACATTTGCATGCACATACATATATAAAGTATGGGGATATATAAAAATACACTTATAGACATAAGATACACAATGTGTATTAAAACTTACTGTATCTATAAGTAGACCCTCTCCCATCTTATCGTCAAAGAAAAAAGTCCTAAAAATTCTGGCATCCCAACATTTCCAAAGATCTTACTCAGTAATGCGAAAGGGGAAAATATTGAGATACACCCTTGGATCTTAAGTGTTCTTTGTTTTTTGGACTGGGGCATGAGCACTTACGGGGAGGAAAATATTCAAAAATAGTCTTTTTTCCAGTCACGTTACTCAAATTTTTCGGGGTTTTTTGGGATCTAGGTATTTGTTTAGAAAAGCTTGCATTGTAAGTAAAAATAAATGAACTTTATTTTTATGTAGAAATAATCTCCCTTCAAAAAGATTAAACCAAATTAGATTAGGGCATTTTACTTTTTCTCACTTAAAAGATATCCAAAAGGAAAAACTGGTGGGTTTAAATTTTTGGAAAAATTTTTTAAATGTCAATAGCAAATGTCGCTTTGATATCCAAAAACAAGAATGATATATAGGTAGAGAGGTGTTAATAAGAGAGTAAGGAGGGAAAAAGGAAAACAGACAGACAAAAAATTTTTTTGGGAGAAATTTAGACAGGATTTTTTTGAAGAATTTTTTATTTGTTTTTTTATTTTTAACAAGAGAGTGAGCGGGAAAAAATCCACTCTACACACGAAGCAGATAATAAACATTCACAGTTTTTATAATCTGATTCTATAACCCATGTTGAGATAGAGCCCAGTTGTATGAATATTTTTTAGAATTTTTGCAATGAATAAATGCTGGGCAGTTTTTTTCTTATGAAATAAAAAACACCAAAAAAGTTGAGGGTATTTCATAACGTTATAAGGTTACTGTTTTTTTAATTGTTTACATTTCCCTTATGTTTCAAATTTTCCCAAAATCCTGGAAGGCCAAAAAAAAAAAATTCGCTTAATTTTTTATTCCTTTTTCTTTATAACATAAAACACTCCCATGTCTTTCACGTCAGCCCCGTGCGCTTTTCTAAAACCCTGTGAACCCTAAAACGTGAAGCCCCAAAAACCAGCATCTATTTTCTCCCGCTGCTTTCCCTCTCGCGGGAAGAGCAACAAAAAGTTAAAAGGTTTTTTAAAGCTTTCTTTTTACCCCGCTTTTGCCCCTTTCTTTTCCCCCCGGTGGGGGGATTGATAGGATATTTCTTCTCTGTCGTCTACTAGCCGTTTTTTTTCCTTTTTTGACTTTTCTTTCCTTTCCCCCTCTCGCCCCCTAAAAAACACGAAAATGATTTTGAACACACTGCAATCTTTATTAAAAGTATCCGCTTTTTTTCGTTTTATTGCAAAACGCTTCACTTTTCATTTCCATGACACATGATCTAATGTGGACGCAATTTCTTTTACTTTTTTTTTTTTCGTCGAGAAATAACAAAACTAAAAATATTGGGTTTTTCAGTTCCCGGGGGCTTACTGTGGACCCCTTTTTGATAATATGTATATAAAATATATATATATTTATATATTATAATATTATATATTATATTAATATTAATATATAAAATATATAATATATATAATTATATATTTTTATAATAATATATATATATATTATTCATATAATATATAATATATATTATATATAATAATATATATTTTAAATTTTATATTATGGTTATATAAGAAATGCGGGGTATGATTTCTTTTTTACAAATGAAATCAAATTTTTCAGGTACTAAGACTACGTCATATTTTTTACTTGGAAAATGCGTATGTTTGCCGTATGTGAAAACTAAGCTTACAGACCAACTGTCCCTGTCTACAGCCACTTCCATCCCGTGTCATTTTCACATCTTTCTCCTAAAGTGCCTACTGTATATATATATATATATATATATATATATATATATATATATATATATATAAAATATATAATATATATATATATATATATATTCATATATATATATTTTATATATATATATATATTTTATATATAATATTATATATATATATATATATAATATATATATATGTATGTGTGTGTGTGTGTGTGTGTGTGTGTGTGTGTGTGTGTGTGTGTGTGTGTGTGTGGGGTGTGTACATATATATATATATATTATATATATATATATATATATATTATATATATATATTATATATATATAAATATATATATATATATATATATATATATATATATATATATATATATATATATATGCATATATATATATATATATATATATATAATATATATATATATATATATATGTATTAAAATATATATGTATATATATATATTATATATATATATAATATATAATATATATATATATAAAACGTGAGACAAACACACACCACACAAACACACACACACACACCCACACACACACACACACACACACACACACACACACACACACCACACACACACACACACACACATATATCATCATCAGCCTGAGTCAGTCCACTGCAGGACGTAGGTCTCTCCCAATATTTTCCCAAAACTTTGTCTGTCTTGTTTTTTTGTTTCCAGTCTCGGCTCCCAAATTTCGTTTTTTCGTCACGCCCTTGGTCTCTTTTTTAAATTTATAATCCAGTCTGTTGCATTCTTGTCAATTGTTGTCCGTCTGATGTATATGACCTCCCCATTGCCATTTCTTTCTTTTTGATGCTCACAAGTATATCTGTTCCCTGATCCACGTCGCCCTCATCCGATCTCTTAGGCTAATTCCCAGCATCAATCTCTCCATCCCTTTCACTTATTAGTTTCCTCTCCAGTATTTTGGTTGTTGTCCATGTTTCTGATCCATAGGTCATAGCTGGTAGGACACATTGGTTTAAGATTTTTCTTTTAAACATAATGGCAAGGAGCCTTTTAGTATGCTACGTGTCTGCCAAAGGCATTCCAGGCTAGACTGATGCGCACTTAATTTCCTCTTCGCTAGATGTGTTTGTCTGTACGATTTTTGCCCTAGTATATATACTTGTCCACTACCTCTAGCGCTCCGCCTTGTACTAGTATCTATTCAAACTGAACTCTACTGTTGAACATGATCTTACTCTTTTTTCTTGTTCATCCTAAGTCCGATTTTCAGACTTTCTCTATTCAGATCATTTATTAGTTGCTGCATTTCATTTGCAGATTCACTGAAGAGATCCAATATCATCTGCAAATTTTTAGATTGTTAGGTATTCGTCTCCTATTTGATACCCTTTCCATTCCATTCTAGTTTTTTGTATATTTCCTCAAGACAAGCTGTAAACAGTTTGGGCGGATGGTATCCCCCTGTCTAACACCTTTTTTTAATTTGGTATTTTGTCGGTTTTCCCCATGTGGAGCTTGATGGATGCTGTCCCATCTTTGTATATATCTTCCAGTATTTTACAATATACCTCCTCTACTCCCTGTCTTCGGATAGCTTCCAACACTGCTGGTATCTCTACAGAGTCAAGTGCCTTTTCATAATCGATGAATGCGATACGCAGGGGTTTCCTATATTCGTTTATTTTTTCCTTTATTTGAGTGAGCATGTGGCTGTGGTCTGTTGTTGAGAACCCACTGCAAAAGCCTGCTTGTTCTCTAGCTGGTTAGAATCCGACGGTCAGAAATGTGAGCTGTGAGACTTTTGTGAATAATTTCTAAGTTGCTGAAAGGAGACTTATTGGTCGGTAGTTTTTAGCCCCTTTTCTGTCCCTTTTTATGTATCAAAATAGTTGTTGCATTTTCCAGGCTTTCGGATTTTTCCGTTGATAAGGCGTTTGTTAAAAAGATTGGCTAGTTTCAATGTTTCAATTTCTCCTGCAACCATTATATGGTCTGAACTAATTCCATCTTCCCCTGGTGTTTTCTCTTTTTATTTCTTCTGTTGTGACGCTAGGGACGTCTCTAGTTACCGCATTCACTTCTATCTGTGGCTGATTATTTGAGTTGTATAGATATCTGTAAAAGTCCTCCACTACTCTTATGATTTCATTCTTATTATGTGTCACTTCTCCATCTGGTTTCTTTATGGCATACAATTGATTTCTCCCTATTCCGAGTCTCCTTTTAATTGTTTTCATGCTAGTTCCTGAGATCACTGTTTCATTTATTATTTGAGTATTTAATTTCCGCACATCTTCCCTCTTCTTTTTATTTATAGTCTTTGTTAGTTCGACTAATTCTATTTTGTCCCTGATTGACGATATTTTCATGACCCTACGTTTTTGCATAAGCTCTTTAGTTTCTACTGAGAACTTGCTGGAGGTTTGCTTGACGTTCTTACCGCCTACCTCTAGTGCAGCTTCCTTTATTATGTCATTAAACTGTTTGTTGATGTGGTCAATGTTGAGATCTTCGTCGCTGAGAAGTGAATATATGTTTTGGATGTTAAAGTTAAATTCTGTCGCTCTGGTCTTCAAGTTAGCAAAATTTAGCTGTGTTTTTTTGTTTGAGTTTACTCCTTTCCCTTCGGAGATGTAATTTAATTTGGCCTCTGGCCAACATTTACTTAATTCATAACTTCCACATTTTACTCTATCGCGCCTATTTGAAATTATGAAGTCAATTTCAATTTCTATGTCAGACGGCGACTTCCATGTCCACTTCCGCTATCGTCTTTTTTCGAAGTATGTATTCATGATTTTGAGTGATCGAGCTTCCGCAAAATCAACTAGAATTTGTCCCTTCTCATTCCTAGTGTCGTGATCAGATCTGCAGTCGGGCTGGCATGCACGAACAATTACAGATACACAATAATTAGAAACGAAAACAAGACAAGAGAACTACACAAAGCGCGAGAGCCAGGGTACAGACGAAAACACCTGGAGACGATATGTTAAATAAAGGAACCACCTTATAAGTTGAAAGAGAAACGCTTTGAATAACCACTTTAGATATTCAAAAAGAAAGCACAAGTAATTGCGCTGAAGGAAAACTAGCGCACTATGTAATACCTAATTGCTGCGAAGGTTGAGGATGCGCACCTGGGGGGAAGCCCGCCGGACACACCTGAGACAGAGAGAGGGCAGGCTGGGATTCGCCAGGGCGGCACGCTGTCGCCTTTTGTGTTTGTTTTATCTTTTTCGGACCTTGTAACGGACTCCCTACGACAGTGGATTACAACAGTGACCTGTGATCTGATATAAAAAGATTAAGCTAATTATATTGGTTCGTGTAATTGTACGCTGCCACTCTCCTAGTAAAACCCCAGAACTCACTCGTTTATTTCCTTTCCCGGTTTTACTTTGTTTTTTTGTTTTTTATTTAGCTTAAGTTCAGTAAACAGGAGAGCCCTGCAAGGGAGATCATCGGAAAGTAATGGTCCACACTATGTGCTCTCATAATAAACAACAATGATACATTTTTGTAAGGGCTGATTTTTTATGTAAATGTGCAAGGTGATTTATATAAATCTACATGAGTACACGTACGCCTACACGTAACTACGTTCGCGCATGCTCACGCGCACGCGAACAAGCCCTTACGTAGTTATCCTTGTTCACACTTACACATACACACACATGCCTTTACGCACACATACACACACACGTACACGTACACGTACACATACACATATACATACACGTACATGTACACATACACGTACACACACACGCACACGCACACACGCACACACACACGCACACACGTACACACACACAGACACACACACACACACACACACACATACACATACACATACACACACGTACACGCACACGTACTAACACACGCACACACATCGTTTTTTTTTTTTTGGTTTACTTGTTTGATTTCCTCAATTATTAGATTCCCTTTTCGGCCAATTACCTTGACCTAAGTCGGACCACAGTGGTACCACAAGTGAAAGAAATTCTGCAGTAATAGTGAAACATGTGAAAGCTGGTGGATAAGCCCGTAGAGTTTGGCCAATTTAATTTTACCAAAGCATATAATTCATAACTGTGCTAACCGCGACACTAGTACCTACCCCGTGATTCCCTATTACGATTTACCTATTTTGGCATTAAAAGCTCCCATTATTATTGTGAAATGTGTTTTTACTCTCTCGTTGGGTAAATGAATATCTTCATAGAAGCTCTCTATTTCTTCATCACTGTGGCTGCAGGTTGGAGCATAGACTTGAACAACCTTTAAGTTGTTTAGTTTTATTATTACTGAAGCCACACTTTCGCTTATACTATAGAATTCCACGATATTCTTTTCTCAACGTTTGTGAACTAAGAAACCTGCCCCTAATTCCTGCTTGTTACCCTGGGTTTACCCTCCAACAGAGCACGTGTACATCATTTAGTATCTTCTGCTCTTCGCCTAGTCTTCTAACCTCACAGAGTCCTACAATATCCTATTTGATAAAAGACATTTCCTCAAGTAATGCTAGTAAGTCGGATTCATTTCTCATTGTCCTCATATTATATGTGCAAAGGTTCATCAGCGTGGGGCGACCTGTTGTTGGCCGGGAATTCTTAGCACCCTCTGCGTTGGAGCGATCCTGATCGCCGCCGTAACCAGGGGCTCCTTCGCCTCCGGGAAATGAGGGCCGGTGCTCTCTTTGTGCAGTTTTTAGATTGAGAGGTAGGCAGCCGAGTTACCTCCCACCTACTGGCTTAGGTGTATCTTGGTGGAAGGGGGAGTAATTTAACTGGGATGCCACTGATAAACCCCTCCAGCAGGGTTGGCCCTGTCTAGTGTAGAGTTATGTATACCCACGCACGGCCTGCTCAATACGCCAGGGTATACTCCCATGAGCATGGGCATGACTATCAGACGTGTATATATGTGTAATTATATTTTATACACTGGTTTTAATGTACGCCCAGTGCAGACACAGTTCTTCACCTGCAAATGCACACACATATTATATATATATATATATATATATATATATATATATAATATATATATATATATATATATATATTATATATATATATATCTATTATATATATATTGTATTATATATATATATATATATATTATATAATATATATATATATATATATTTTATATATACACACTATATATACACACACACACACACCACACACAAAAACACACAGACACACACACCACACACACACACACACAATATATATATATATATATTTTATATATATATATTATATATTTTTATATATATATATATATGTATATATTTTATATATAAATATATATATAAAATATATATATATAATGTATATATATATACAGTTATATATACATATATGTATATATAGATATATATATATATGTTATATATATATTATAATATATATATAAATATATATATATATTATATATATATAATATTAAATATATATATTATTAAAAATTATATATATATATAATATTAAAATATACATATATAATATATTTATAGATATATAGATAATTAATATATATATATATATACATATATATATATTATATAATAATAATTTTATATTAATATAAATTTTAATATTTATTATTTTATATATATATATAAAATAATTTTTATAGTCATATATATTATATATTATTTTATAAAAGATAATATTTTTATTATATTAAAATGTTATAAAACCCTTTTGTATATATGTAAATAGAATAATAAAAAATTATAATTATATATACACATATATATATATATAATAATAATAATAATAATATATATATATTTAATATATTGGTATACATATATATATATATATATAAAAAAAAGAAAAAGATAAAAAAAAAAAAAA
>NC_051388.1:22599706-22609706 GCF_015228065.2 Penaeus monodon | reverse complement strand
ACTGCCCCAGAAAGTAACAATATTCCATACCAAATGATATCTCACTGGAGAGCTCCCAGAAGTTCCTGTGGGATCTATTCAATAGGATCTATAGGGACAGTGCCATCCACATGGAAGGAGGCCATAATCATTCCTCTTCCTAAACATGGCAAGGATGCCTCCACATCATGAACTTAAAGACCAATTTCTCTCACCAGCTGCATTAACAAGCTGATGGAGAAAATGGTAACCTTCAGGTTGACATATCTGCTAGAAAAGGAAAATGTGCTGACCCCATATTAATATTGCTTTAGAAAATTGGGATCGACCACAGATGCATTGGTGAGAATGGAAACTGCTATACAGATTTCCTTCACACAGCAACGTCACATGTTAGCAGTCTTCTTTGACCTTGAAAAGGCTTATGCTACTACTTGGAAACATGGCATACTGATGAAGCTGTATGACATTGGTTTAAGAGGAGCGTTACCTACCTTTAAACAAAGTTTCCTTGCTGATGGAAGTTTAGAGTTCAGGTGGGAAACAGTTTCTCTAACTTGGAAGATCGGCTGAAAGGGGTCTCACAAGGGAATGTCTTGAGTGTGACCCTGTTTGCCATTGCTATAAATGCCATTGTAAAGGTTGTTCCAAGTGCTGTCTCATGTAATCTGTATGTGGATGACTTTATACTATACTGCTGAGGAGGAAGTTTACAGGATGTGCAAGGACACATGCAGACTGCAATAAATTAGGCTATACAATGGGTAATATACCATGGGCAAGATCATGGCTATACATTTCCACGAACGAGGAAACTTCCATCCTTCCCTCTATTTAGGAGCAAATCCACTGCAATTTGTACAAGAGGTGAAGATGGGTCCAATTTTTGACTCAAAGCTTACATGGGTGCCTCACATCAAACATTTAAAATTGAAGGCTACAAAAGCACTTAGTATTTTGCGGGTTCTTACACATCTATCTTGGGGTGCAGACCGCACAACGCTTCTGTGGTTTTACCGAGCACTTATTTGTAGTAAGCTTAACTATGGATGTGAGGCTTATTCATCTGCAACTCCAACCGTTCTCTGGATGTTGGACTTTGTTCATGATGAAGCTCTCAGAATCTGTACTGGGGCTTTCAGGTTTTCACCTATGGAATCCTGTATGCTGAGAGTGGAGAACCACCTCTTTCATTACACTGAGACTACATGAACCTGATATACTACACGAGACTACAAAGGATTCCAGGATCTCCTATATCCAGATTGGTTTTCAAACCCTTGAGGATAGCCAATCTTGTGGTAGGAGAATGAGGAATCTTATGGAAGATCTTAATTCAAATCTCACAAAGGTTCTGGCTGTTGGAATTCCCCAATTCTCAGCACTTTTCTAAGTATTAAGGATCAGATGCATTATATACAGATGGTTCGAAATCTGAAAATGGTGTGGTCTTTGTAGTAGTGAACAGAAGGAAGACTGCATCTGGCAGTCTTTCTCTAGCAGCCTCGATCTTCACTGCAGAGTTACATGCTATTCTTGCAGCAGTCAAGATGACTAAAGATCTTACGAACCATTCTATTGTAATATATTTTGACTCTCGTAGTGCTTTGCAAGCAATCAAGAGCTTAAACTCACCACATCAAGTAGTGAGGGAGGTTCAAGATTGGCTTGGCATTGATGTCAACACGTAAAAAGATAACTCTATGTTGGGTGCCAGTACATGTTGGTATCAGTGGGAATGAGCGAGCTGATCAGAAGGCCAAGGCAGCTGCCACTCAGCCTTGTGATGCTCGTTTTCCTCTCCCACACACCGACCTGAAACCCAGCAGAAGAAGTTGTCTTCGTGATAGATGGAGGGAACAATGGAGGCATACCTCTAGAAACAAACTGCAAGAGATTAGAGATGATCTTGGTAGTTGGGTGACCAGCATCAATCCCAACCGAAAAGTAGAAGTTGTATTAACAAGACTAAGAATCGGGCACACGAGACTGACTCATGGACTGTTGATGGCTAAAAGTCAAGCACTTTGTGAGGGATGCCAAGAGTCATTAACGGTCGCACATGTGGTGGAAAGATGTGCAACATACTCAGACCAAAGACGTATGTACTTGTCTCCCCCATATACACTGAAAAATGTATTGTGGGATGATTGTGACATAGAAGGTCTTATTAGTTTCCTTAAGGAGGCTAATATTTTCAATAAAATTTAATTATGCATAATATTTATGCAATAACTTTATATACTTAGAGCATAATATTTATGCTTTGATTTTTAATATATTTATTGTTATTTGTAAGATATTTATTGATGGATTTTTAAAGTTTTAAATATTTTAATATTTCTATTTAACAAAGTATTTGCCACTAATGACCTTAGCTGTTGACGCGGCAGATAATTCAAAATTATCAATCAATCAACGATCTTCACTGCAGAGTTACATGCCTCCCTTACCACATACATTGGTAAGGGAGGTTCAAGATTGGGTTACAGTTTTCTTATGTGCTGATATCAATGCGTGTTGGGTATCAGCACATGTTGCCATCAGTGGGAATGAGTGAGCTCACCGGAAGGCCAAAGCAACTGCTGTTCAGGCCTGTGATGCTCATTTTCCTCTCCAACACACTGTCTTGAAATCTAGCATCAGAATTAACTTCGCAATTAATGGTGGGAGCAATGGCGCCATACCTCTAGACACAAACTATTAGAGATTAAAGATGACCTTGGCAGTTGGTGACTAGCATCCATCTCAGCCGACAAGTAGTTGTGTTAACAAGCCTAAGAAAAGGGTACACAAATTTGACTCATGGGTCCGATGATCCCTAAAAGTGAAGCGTGCTGTGAGGGATGCCAAGGAACAGTAACAGTACCACATGTAGTGGAAAGATGTGCAGCATTCTCAGACAAAATACATATGTTTTCGTCTCCCCCCATATATGATGAAAATGTATTGGGTGAGGATTGTGACATAGAAAGTCATTAGTTTCCTAAGGAAGACTAACATTTTAAATAGAATTCAATTATGCATAATATTCAATAATTTTATTCATTTAATCATTTGTTTATTGATTGCAGCTTATGGTGTACTCCTTAAACAATTTTGCGAATTTAATACTGTGCTTGATGTATGCCGACATTTATATGCTTTATTATCAGGAGAGTACAGAGAAGTTCGTAATATTATGGAATATTGCAGGTAAGAAAGGCCGGAACATTGTCTTACATTGAGATTGTGTAAGAACATGTCGTAAAGCAAAGGTTTCTCTATCCATCACTCTCATTACATCATCTTTGATAACTTTGTCCCAGGTTACCCATACATTCAATAGATTATTTTATCGTGTTTTACACAACTCTTCTGCCAGCCAGGCAACACTTTATAGAGGAATACAGGAAATCAGTCTATTTGAAGGAACATGCATATCCGACACAATCTTTTACAGATACAAAACCTATACTCAGTTACGCAGCTCATCAGCTTCAGAAAATAATAAATTACTAAATTTAATAAGCGGAAATCCACACGTTCCTCTACGTTAGTTAACCTTGTTTACAAAAACATCAGTTTCAACAGAATACCGGTAGTTAGACAGCCTAATGCTATCTGCTTCAAGGTATAATTTTGACACTTGGAAACATGTAATTTAATTTACGGGAGTCAGATAAACATGACTTGTACAGTTAAAAGTAATTGATATAGATAGACTGAAGAAACAATATACAGCATAAGTTTCATACATCTTGTAATCGTGTTTGCACATATCAAATAGTTTAGTTTAGTCCTTTATTTACCACCCTGGCTAACTGCACAGGCGTGGGCAAGCTGTGGTACATTTGATGCATGGTTATAACATATACTGGTATTACATTTCAATTTTAGGCTATAACATTATTATGATAAGTACTATATCAATTACGGAAAGGAACAATTACAGTCGTTTATCTACTCATCTGCCACGCCGGCGTACAGTTTGGGCGTGGAAAGGCATTGCTACATTTGATATGCAGTCATGTGATGCTACATTCCAAATTTAGGATATAATATAAGTATATCTTCTAAGACATCAGAGGATATGAAATAGTTACATAGTTCTCCATACCTCAAGCTAGGTGGCCTGAAAGGCTGTAACACATGGCACTCTGAGATATAATGTACAAGCGTTCGCTTATATTCTTCATTACACAGTTTACACTTAGTTTCTTCGACATTACAAACTGTACTGAGCTGCCAATACAATCTGTATCCAAGCCTGATTCTTGCGGTCACAATATCACACTGTCTTGTTCTTGTTTTATATAAATCATAGGTGAATGAATCTTGCCTAAACCGGTCATAATGCTTTATGCTACAGCTTTCAGGGCGTTGAGAATTAATTAACTCAGTCAAGTCCTCTTTAAAGGAAGCTTTAATATTGTATAAAATCCTGGAAATAGGTACCCCAAGATCTATATCCACACTTTGCTTGTCACATGCTGACTTTGCCAGGCGATCAGCATGATCATTGCCTGGGATTCCAACATGCGATGGAATCCACACAAAACGTATATCATGGCCTCGTTCTTTTGCACGATACACGTTTATCCTGATATCATTTGCGATATTAACTGCACCTTTGTCTAGTAGTGTTCAGAGCCTGGAGAGCACTCTGTGAATCACAGAAAATTACCCCGAGCCTTGATTCAATAGAAATCGGTGGCCATGAGTATTCCTGCCAACTCAGTTTGCGTAGTGCTAGCCAGTCATGAACCCTCCTACAATCCTGGTGCTTCAAGATATTGTTTTTTATATACAACAAAAGCACATCCTGCTCTACTCCCAGACTGCAAGGACCCGTCAGTGTAACATTCATATGCATTGGATAGAGTTTCAAGATGCTCATTTATAATTGCAAGTGCATACTGCTTAAGTATAGCAGGGGGGACACCTGTCTTTTTTGGGGGCAGTCGTATAATATATACTTAGGTCCGACATTTTCCACGGGGGTATAGAACGTCCATGTAGGGTCTTAGTTATGGGTATGTTCAGCTGAGCTAATTGTTTACATGTTACTTGTATCCATGGATTTGAGTAAGAATCGGTGTTGTCATGCAAAGGTAGCTCCTCTGTTCTGTGTTTTAATTGTCTTTGGAACTCTGTACAATGGAGGGGTTCTCTAATTGATTTGACACCAAATGTGGTATTTATATATAATATCTTCGTAAACAGAGGGTAAGTTTAGTTCGGTCTCATATTCACAATTCTTGTTGTTCTAGGGGCACCAAGAATGATCCTCAGGCTTCATTTTGTATATGTTCTAAACTAGTCAACTCTGATTCCTTGTACAACACTAGGTGCATGTATGATAATCTATGACTGACCGTATGTATGACAAGTAAAAGAGTCTTGCAATATGACATTGATACCATGGTCTTTGCCAACAAGTGTCCTAAGTGGCTTCAGCCGCTCCCACAGCCTTTTCTTCAGGTTTCTGATGAACTCTGCATCATTGACCATCACCCCAAGGTATTTGTATTGATGGCAGAGATCTAGCTCAATGTCATTTATATGAAACTTTGGCAGAGGGATTGTCTTTGGGTTAAGAGCCTTGGTTTTTTCAGTCGAGATTATCAAGCCACACTCAATAGCCCTTGCTGAGAGTATATCTAGAATCTCTTGCATTCTTTCCTCGGATGAGGATTTAATGCAAATATCATCGGCATAGCAAATAATGGAGTCGTTTCCCTCAAGTGGTATATTGCCTAATAATCTATGCATTAAGATGTTAAATAGCATGGGGCTCAGTACACCTCCCTGAGGTGTGCCGAGTTCAAATACTTTTGTATGAGTACTCTTAATGCCCCTGTAGAGTACCTGAGCCGACCGATTCGATAGATACATGTGAATCCATGTTAACAGTTTTCCCTGAATACCAAAAGTAGCTAGTTGCTCAAGAATTATTTCTCTGTTTGCAATATCAAAGGCAGATTTAAGATCAAGAAATACGGTTTGCATGCCTGGGTTTGTGTTTGTTAAGTATCTGCAAAACAGTGCTGACTGCTACGCCCTGGGAGAAAATCCATACAGTCTGGGGATAACTTAGCATTTATGCGATACATAAGCCTGTTCAGTATTATCCTCTCAAGTACTTTGCACAGACAGGAGGTCAAGGAAATGGGCCTGTATTTGTCAGTATTAGGTTTAGGTATGGGAATGATTAAGCTTTTAGTCCAGGAGCTTGGGATGATTCCTTGTGATAGGCTGAGTCTATACAGGTGCAAAAGTGGGTTGCCTGGTACCTGAGCAATGTGACGAAGGACGCTGTAAGTAATGCCATCTTCGCCAGGGGCGGTTGCCTTACCTTTCAGAAGGGCATTACTTAGTTCCCACTCGGTTATTTCGGCAAAGTCGGAGGGGTCAATAGCAGCACAGGCTACTGCTATATTAAAGTTCCGATCTATTTTCGACTTGTCTAGTTGATTTTTTATCCCTTGAGGGAGTGAGCTTAGCTGAGAATTCCCGGCCCACTGCTCTAGCAGCATATTAGCCTGCTCTTGTGGACTGTGGAACTGCGGTGTTGTGAGAGTTTTACCTGTCAGCCTATTAATTTTTCTCCACATGTCAACCACAAAGGTTTGACTATTGATACCTTGCAGAAATTGTTCCCAGTGTTTACTACGAATCTGAGTTTTTAATTCCCTGAATTCCTTGTTGGCTTTAAGAAACTGCAGAAGATTATCTGTCGTCTTACTATCTTTATAACAATTAGCAAGCTCCTGGACCCGTTTATGTTCCTTGCCAGAATAGGGTCATTGATCCACCCCGGTGCATAGGAGGCCTGGGGCCTCTTTTCTTCGAGAGTTTTCGTGAACAGACCCATGTGTTATAGTAGTCAGTGACAACTTTGATTAAATCCTGAGAAAAATTTTCAACAGTTGTTATTTCATA
Source organism: Penaeus monodon (assembly GCF_015228065.2). Classification (NCBI taxonomy): domain Eukaryota; kingdom Metazoa; phylum Arthropoda; class Malacostraca; order Decapoda; family Penaeidae; genus Penaeus; species Penaeus monodon. The sequence continues at coordinate 22,602,803 of NC_051388.1, read as the reverse complement.
GGTGTTATACCAGTCATAGACCCGTGCCTTGAAGTGATGCTCCAGGCCCGGTGGGATAATTATTCTGAGCCTAGGTGATTTAGGGGCTGAGTCGCTGTCTACAGTATAGTCTGTTCGGATTGCAAAGTGGTCACTAACTAACTCTCGTACCAGTGAAGTACAGACATTACCATGAACTAAATTTTTGCCAAATACGTAGTCTAACCTGCCACCTCCCAAATGAGTCTCTGCTTCTGTGTCATATACTGTCAGTGATCTACTATTGATGAAATGCTTGAATTCTTCCCCATTACTATTACGCTGGTTGTCTCCAAAGTGTGGATGCCTTGCATTGAAGTCGCCCATGCATAACGTGCCTTGGTTGTGAAAATTGGGGAGAGAACTAGCCAGAAATTTAGAGTATCTGGCATATACATTATACAGTGAAAAATACCCAGAGGCAGTCTGGATTTTTAGATGATGAAATTGAACATCAGTGTTCTCGGATTTTTTAACTAATTTATGTGTCAGTGTTACCTTCACATATGTCAACAATCCAGTCATGGCTGTATTCACATATGAATAATACCCCTTAAGTGCAGGTGCTATTTTCATCTTAGCAGCGGCAGCAAAAGGTTCTTGCACGCATATAACCTCAATATTATATTTGTGGATGTAAAATTCTAGATCATTTAGCCTAGGCTTAATGATACGCATATTCCATGATATGAATTTGATTGTGCGTTTATCCATATGTGAATATTGTTTTAGTAGGCAACCTGTACTTCATGCTATTATCCTCTAATATTACGAATTATAGATTCACATAAGAAACATATAACTTTATGATTATGGATTTCATTACAGATGGTAGTCGTGGACTGAAAATTAATTTTAACCATTTTAAACATTTGGTCTTAGCTTTGTTCCACTTCTCAGCACAGTCCCTTCCGTTTTTGTGTCAGATGCACCTGAGGGGCTGGTTGCGTCACTGGACTCGACGTCACAGGGATCCTGATTTTGTTCGTGGCTGCTGTCAGCGCTGACACGCCCACTCTGGTTATCAACACTGGCGGTCTGACAGCGATTCTCCTCGCTCGTTCTTTTATCACTAATGGTAGCACTAGTATCACGACAATGACAGTCACTTTTTATTTTTTCCATTTCCTGCTTCAGCGACGTTATTTCATTAATTAAGTTATTGTTTTGGGCTTTCAGAGCTTTCATTTCCTTTAGAAGTTCAAGCACATTTACGTCGCCTTGGTCAGCTGGCGTGACGTCACTTCTGTCACATGGTTTTGCGGGGGATTCCCCCGCCTGTCCTGCGGTCGTCCCTGCCTGAGGGTGAGGGACGGTTGCCTCGGCTGTCGCCTGGGGAGGGAGGGGGGGCGTTGTCTTCAGTTCAGAGAGTATGTCAGCTTTGCGGCCCGAGATACCCTCTGTGAGGATCAGCATCATCTTGTCCACCTTCTCCTCCAGCTGCGCAACCTTGTCGCGTAGTTCGGTGGCCTCTTCACCCCACTCGCTGGCAGCCGCGGGAAATCTCTGCGACTGGTGACGTCACACAGGGCACGGTCGGGCGCTTCCCCGGCACGCTGGTCGCGGGTTGGGTTGGGAGGGCCGCGCTGGTCACTCGCGGTCGGTGCTGGTACCACAGGGGGTGGGGGGGAGGGGACAGGGCAGGGAGGGCCGTGCACCCCCAGTGCCAGGCAGTCACACCTGTCATCCCACACCTGAAGCATGATGGGACAAAGACTGGTGCATCTGCAGTACTCTCTCCTTCTGCAGCACTGCGATGGCACTCCTTGGCAGTATGTTGGTCGCCACATGCTGCACAGCGTGCCTTGCCCTTGCAATACTTAGCTACATGGCCACTTCCCATGCAGTTATAGCAGATCACAGGGGATGCCCTCCACGGCCGCACGTGGCTGGCGGGCATGTATTTTCCGAAGAAGTGGTATGTACTTGGAGGTGGTTGCTCTCCTTTCCATATAATGCGGATGCGGTTCAATGGTTGCCCATCCTTGTGCACTCTTATGGCCTTGTGAACTCCGTCGAGTGCATACACATTTTCAAGATCAAGATCCTTGTTGTAGTGTGTCACAAGGTATTCATCATATTTTTCTCTTTTTTGCGGTTCATCACATAGTTTGAAGGTAATACCTCCAATTGATCCTTTAATAAGTTCGTCAATGTATTTCTGCTGCGAAGCGAGCGACATACACATACGGTGAGGAGAGAGTGTCTCCTCGCACAAGGTCGGAGGGGGTGCCCCCTAGGGCCGGAGGGTCCGTTGCCGAGGTCCTGCAGCCATTTCATTTTTTTCGATTTCGTTGTGCCTTCAGGGAAGGCGAGGCGGACGTAATTCTTCTTTGGTGCCAGTGGTGTCTTACTGGCATTGTCGGGCTTTCTTTTTTTCTTTGCTTTCGACTTCACTAATGTGAAGCCGTCACTTCCTCCTTCAGGATCACCTTCAGTGCATGCCTGTTGGCATGGCAATGGATTCAGTGGGACTATCCACTGAACTACAGGATGAAGCGCATTCTTCAGCCGCGGGAGGGGTGGGACAGTTATCCTCCGCGTCCTCCCCCTCAGTGTTTACATTGCGGTTTCCCCCCATCGTGGGGGTGACCGCAGCGCCTTGCCCACCCGGCTCGCCCGCCTCGTGACAGGTGATATATAGCGCTCGGGACAACGGGGCACTCACCTCCAACGGTTACCACAGCAGTACTTGGCACTCGGTAGAGGAATTATTTCAAATTCTCGTACAATCATAATTATTAGCACATCACTATTGTCATGTCACTGACTTGGGGATTATATGAGCACCAAATGTTCATGAATTCCTTGTACAATTTTTTCGTATATGACGCAAGAGGTTCGTGTGTAAGGGACGAGGGCACCGGAGCACGGGCACCACACGACCTCTCCGTATGAGGTCACGGTGTGTACTGACATATCAAAATAGGTGAACTATGGCGGGTATTTACCTTAGACTTGTACAGCAAACACTTTAAAGAAACCATTATTCACGATAACATAAAACATCTGAGCAGCAGGTAAAGTTAAAAATAGAGCTCTGGTGACTTCTTTGATGAGGATATAGAGTGGCCGATTA
>NC_051388.1:22539706-22542206 GCF_015228065.2 Penaeus monodon | reverse complement strand
CAAGCAGAGTAAGCTAGCTACATAACATTCCATATAGGTGTTGGAGGGAAATGTTTTTAGGGAAAAGAGGCGGATAACAGACATGCAGGAAAGGAAGAAAGATTCGGGAGCGGAAATTCTGACATTATTAGGCCACAGCAGTCCTTCTTTATAATATCAAGACCTGCCAGTTTATTAGTTTTCGCCTACTACAAAGAGTAGTAATCAATAGTCAGTTTTGAAAAATCGTACTTTTGTTGAATATGGCCTTACTTGTGTATAGTATAATAATGATATCTAAGTCATATTTGCTTCATATTACTTATGGTAGCAATTGACAAAACTTACCTTAACTATTCAGATACATCACTGCAATTTATGATCAACAATATTCCCATTACTGACATAGATAGCTAATGATACGGTCCTACATTTCGCTTCTTTTTAAACATTGGCAGCTAATTATTTTATTGAAAAAATATACACATATATGTGTATGTGAATAAACACACACACACACACACACACATACATACATACACACACACACACACACACACACACACACACACACACACACACACACACACACACACACACACACACACACATATATATATATATACACACATATATTTTTATCTGAATAAATAAACACAAACACTCACACACACATATTTATATGAATATACATAAATATATATATGAATATATATGAATATATGAATATATATATATATATATATATATATATATATATATATATATATATATAATATATATATATATATATACACACACACACACACAGACACACACACACACACACACACACACAAATATGTAGGCATACATATGTATATATACATGTAAAAATATATACCAATACATATATATATATATATATATATATATATATATATATATATATATATATATATATATATAAAAGTTTACAAAGAACAATTGAAACATTTAATACAGAAAACAATTTGAAACAAGTGTATATATCAATTGTAAAAAAGAAAAAAAAATGTAAGTTTAAGGTAGCTAACCATTCAACAGTTGAATGCTAATTAGGGTGGCTACAGTGCTTGTACAATTGAGTTCTGGTTTCATAATAATGTTGTGGAAAGATTCGGCTATGATCAGGTCGAATCTGTTAGGATGGGAGTTAATAGTGTTGAACTGGTGGTTGTGAAAGAGAGAGTGCTCTCTATTGCTGACAGCAAGTTGAAGTAAAACGGTAGAGCATATTTGAACATAATTCAGAGCTGCACCGCTTCTTCCGTTTTAGGAAATTACCAATCAATTTGCTATTATAGAAAGCAAACCGGAAACCGACTTAAGGGTAACATTGTTTAAAGATTTTGTTTAACGAGCATGTTAATAGGTTAGTTACCTTAAACTAGCCATTATATTTTTACAGTTGATATGTACAGTTACGGAATTATAATTCAGTTCACATGCTGGGTCCCACTTTTATAAATTTGGTAAATATGAATGTAACAAAGAGTATGACTGATAGAAAATAAATAACAATAAGTGAATTAGTATCTATTGTAAGAAACTACGTAAGCCATTTAATTTTTTCTTCTTCAAATAAGTGATAACAAAACATAGAGTAATATTTATTGTTGACTTTGTAGAGGGTTTATTTTTCAATACGATTTCGTTTTTTCTCTTTCTTTTTTTTTTTTTCTTTTTTTAACACAGTAACACTTGTTAAAAAGAAAAAAAAAGAACACACACACACTGGGGAAACCATATTTATAAGAACGTATCGTTATTCATCGAGACAGATGTGTTACAGATGTCGGGTAACTTCGCATTCCCACTTATTATGACCTATTGGCTGTTGGGGGATTCTTTCATTAGCCAATCCACAGACATGGACAGTATTCGGCCAAACATTTTAAAGGGTATATGAGCCACCTGCCATACTTAGCCACAGGACCTTCAGGTGGTTTTCATCTAGGATCTATTTCATAAATGACTGCCTTAGACGTGTGTATTAGGCAGTTATCCTGCACGAATCTGATTGTTTCTGGGAAGGGCCAAAGTTATTGAAGCATACTGATGGGAGGAGCATTCTTTTAACAATTCGTTATATTTGTCTAAATTGAATCTCTCCTCTGTTTGGGCGAGTCCACTAACACCAGGCAGGAAGATCCACCACATATTACAGTTCAGGTGACCACTCCTCGCTGTTTCAGAAATATATCGTTCGTCATATCTAAGAAGCAAAAATTGATATAACCGGACCATAGAATTTGACGTATAGAGCACTACATGTATGAACATATATCTGTATGACAATTTGAACTAAATTCATTTATACACAAACTGAATGGGGTTGATAACTTTTCCACTTGTTATATCCCATCCAGCAGTGGAGCTTCCCGAGCGCTGTGGAACTGAACTACGGTGGTCTTTCGCGAAGCCCCAGAACGAGGACGGTCGCTTAGGGTACCCTTCTCCTCCTACCTCCTTATCCACTTGTATACTATCGACCGGGCAA
>NC_051388.1:22522206-22527206 GCF_015228065.2 Penaeus monodon | reverse complement strand
TATGTGGCTTACCCACCCTTCAGCTTGAAATTGCCATCCTAGTCTCAGTTAAGGTAGGAGGTTCCTCACTGATGGGTGGGTACGACTCAGGTATTGGGATACCTGGTACAGCTGCTCAAATATTCAGCCCAGCTTTCATACACCCCAACACGATCTGAGATAATCTGTCCATCCACTGAGCAAACTGCAGTCATCTGTGAGGAGGGCTTAAAGTTCAGTTTTCTCAGGGCACAGTTGGCAGGGCAGCCATTTACCTCCTTAGCAGGGTTCCTGATGAACTGTTCCTTGTCCCTTCTCAGCAGTGCCTGAGCCCTATGTACCAAGGAACAGCACAAGTCCTGATTATCATTTAGCTGAGTCATGTGACATACCTCAGTAGCTTCCAATATCTAAAGTGAGATGAAATTCTGCCTTGCCCTCGGACATTCGCCAATGGACTCCTGTACTGCTTCGAGTGTTTTGCACTTCAAGGACTCCCACAAAGCAACTGGGGCCATCAGGTTTTCAAGTTCTGTTAACTTAACAGAGACTGCCAAGGCGATTCTTCGGGCACACTCCTCCCCCCTCAGTCTGTCCAAGTGAATCACCCTAGAGTGGTGACTGAAGGGATGAGGAGTTTTGAAGTGGATCTGTAGGGTAGCCACAACCAGCCTTTGGTCAGTGCCTCAAAACTCGGCATTCTGGTAAACCCTGCAACAGTGTGGTTGATCTCCTTGGCCACAGTAGCCATATCACTATACCATGTACAGCGATGCTGGTTGGAACGCTGATACCAGGAGCCAGAAATCTTTAATCTCTGGATCTAGCAAAGTCTAGGAAAAGGATACGACATTCAAGTCACCCAGAACAATGCGAATGTCTGCTACAGATGCGAGGTTGACATCTTTCACATTGAGTTTGCAAACATCAATAAGAGTAATAAGAGACATGAAGCCAAATCCACATTTCAGTCTCACTGCCATAAAACACTCATCAATCGGTTTTACCTTTACTATCGAGAGTTGAAGTTGGCTGGAGATAGCTATGGCTACTCTCTGAGGATGATGGCTATTGCCACGGCCCAAATAGTAATAAGTGAATCCACCCATAGTGATCACACTGCTGCCAGGCCTTCTCATCTCCGAGAAGGCAGCCACCTAACTCCCAACCTCCTCAGTTCCCTCAACAGTAGGGGTAACCACTCAATTGGACCCATGGACCACCTCGCTTGCTGGGAGTGAGGGACAGAACTCCTTTCCCCAGCATATTCATTTATAATAGACGTTACTGGTGAGTTACCAGGGGGGAGGAGGACTAGCAAGGCCCACCTCCTCTGAGTCGCCCATTTACCCCAGGAGGGCTGAGGGGCAGGAGTTGATACAGAGCCAAGGCGTGTCCACACGCTGGCCATGACTCTGTACCTGTGGGGCCTCCTGCTGTTCTGAGATCCCCCTAAGTTAGCCTGGAACCTCAAGGTTTCCAGTTTCCCTTAGGAAACTAATGTCACAATCTCCACCAATAGATTTTTCAGTGTATACACGGGACACAAGTGCACATGTCTTTGTCTGAGCATGTTGCACATCTTTCTACTACATGTTAATGGCTCTTGGCATCCCTCACAAAGTGCTTCACTTTTAGCCATCATAGGTCCATGAGTCAGTCTTGTATGCCCAATTCTTAGTCATGTTAACACCAACTGGATGCTGGTCACCCAACTGCCAAGGTCATCTCTAATCTCTCACAGTTTGTTTCTAGGAGTATTCCTTCATTTTTCCCTCCATCTATCGTGAAGACAATTGATGTTGGGTTTCAAGTTGGTGCATGGGAAAGAAAAATAAGCATCATAGGGCTGAGTGACAGCTGCCTTGGCCTTCTGATCAGCTTGCTCATTCCCACTGATACCAACATGTACTGGCACCCAACACAAAGTTATCTTTTCATGTGCTGACATCCATGCAAACCAATCTGGAACCTCTCTTACCACTGCATGTAATGAATAAGCTCTTGATTGCGAGAGTCACAATTTTTTACAATAGAATGATTGTAGATCTCTAGACATTTTGAATGCTGCAAGGACGGCATGTTACTCCACAGTGAAGATCGAGGCTGCTGGAGAAAGACTGCCAAATGCAGTCTTCCTTCTACTCACTGCTGCAAAGCCCACTTCACCTTTTGGACAAAATGAAGTGGGTTTGCTCCTAAATAGAAGGAAGGATGGAACTTTCCTCTCTTGTGGAAATGTATTGCCATGATCTTGCTTGGAGAATATCTAAACAAATGGTATACTGCCCACTGCACAACCTGATTTATTGCAGTCTGCATGTCTCCTTGCACATCCTGTAATCTTCCTCCTGAACAATACAATGTAAAGTTATCCACACAGAGATTACACAAGACAGCATTTGGAATGCCCTTTACGATGTCATTAATATAATGGCAAACAGAATCACACTCAAGACACTCACTTATGTCATACAGCTTCATGAGTATGCCATGCTTCCAAGTAGTACCATAAGCCTTTTCAAGGTCAAAGAAGACTAACATGTGATGTCACTGTGTGGAGGAATTCTGTATATCAGTCTACGTCCTCACAAGTACATCTGTGGTTGATTTAAATTTTCTAAACCCATATTGATAAAGAGTCAGCACATTTTTTTCTAGCAGCCATCTCAACCTGAAGTTACCATTTTCTCCATCAGCATGCAGATGCAGCTGGTGAGAGAAATTGGTCTGTAATTCCCTGTTGTGGAAGCATCCTTGCCAGGTTTAGGTACAGGAATCATTATAGCAGGCGGTGACATGGATGTGCTCTTTCCAGTGATCTTATACATCTTGACCTAAACCCATCTTAAAGGGGGTCCCAGGGTCCTTTTGTAATGGATCCCTTCTAACAGGAGCCGCCTTGCTGTGGTGGGGAGGTTTGAGGTCCCAATGAGCTGGTAAGCCTGGCCAGAGGGTTACCCATACTTGAGAGGTCACCAGTGAGGGATGAGACAAAATGGTTTCCTGGTGCACCAAGGCCTACAAGAGAGGATGGTGCAACCACTCCTGATTCATTCATCTTGGATCAGGGAGAACTCTCCAGTGTTTGCCTTGCATGGCATCCCATATTGCTGGGAGACAGGAGCCCTGGATGTTGAGCAATGCTGAATGATATGCCCTGCAGATAGCACCACGCTTCTTTGAGCCTCAATTCTGGTTAGATGGGTGGCTTGATCAAGGCCCAGTCAAGTCAATTGGCTGGTCAAACATAGCTAGGGTTAAGCAGGCACTGCCCAGTCGACATCACATAGGTCCCGTGAATGCCATCAGCACTGAGTGTTGACTACATATAATTTCTCATCACCCCTGTGGAGTGCATTTGAGCCCCAGTCTTAGCTTCTCAGTGGATTGGTGGGCGGGGGGTGGGGGTAGGGGGATGAAGAATTCAGAATTATATGATTAATACAAATTTACAAAGAACTAGCTTTCTCCCTGATGACCTATGCAATCCCCGGCCAATCCTTCTGGAACATCACATGTCATGCTGGAACCTTTCCAGCTTCCAAAGTGCAAAAATAGGTATCAAAATGCTTCCGATCTCCCAGACCATGTAAGGAGAAAATTTCACCTCAATCTCAAGTCTTACCTGGTAAAAATCATATATGAGAAATACCTTGTACTGAAGACCATCGATGGCACGTCCATCATATATCTTGATATTTTTGAAGTACATCGCAAGATAGTTGAGGTGTGTCAGCGTGATCTTTGGATCACCCCACAGTGAGATGGTAGCCTGATAGTTGAAATTGCATCACCAGATGAGAGTGACCATCTGCATGCAATTTGCAAGATTTCTGGGGCTCAAATCTCATGGTCTCCTTACAAAACACTAAATCAGTGCAAGGGAATTGTCTTTATCAGAGACATGATGAGGTATTCTAATAAGAAACTGTTAGAGGAACTAAACAAGTCCAAGGTAGTAAAGCTTTTTCTGAAAAAAGTTGATGGTGTGGAACAATCAGCACCACCTCTTCCTCTAACTTTTGAAACACTAGACCTGGAATCACATAAGTTCTCATGGTACCACCACAAAGTAAAGCATTAAGTGCCCAACCCTATGGGGTGCTTCCATTGCCAAGGTTATGGGCATGAGACCAACTCTTGTGCTGTAGGACAACAGGTCATCCAGGTGATGACAATTGTTCAGGTCCAGTCTGCTTTTATCACTGCAAAGAAGCCCATGAAGCTTCTTCAAAACAGTGTATAAGCAACACGTTTGAAAAACGTGTTGCTTATAGCGTTGTGCCCAAGTTCTGTTCGCATAGCCACGTAAGTATTAGTTCTAGCCCAACCTCCTTCCCATCATCCCTTATTCTCCAATACTTCTTAAATCCCTCATTCTACCACTACAGTCTGACCTTAGTCCTTAAATGAAGTTTCTGATCCAAAAAGGAGGAAGAAGAACTTTAGTTTTCCAGAGGCAAAGCCACATGCCCGGTAAGCACAGCCAGGTAAGTCCTTTGCCTCGGTTCTGGTCTGTCCTTCCCACCATCCCATGCCCTCCAATACTTCTTGCACCACAAACTGTGGCACTGCAGTTAAACATCAGTCCTCAAATGCTGAAACTGTCTCTGGTGAGTTGTTCCATCAGAAACAGAGTAGGAGTGAGGGGTCTATTGAGGAGACTCCTGCTCCCAAAGTAAGGTATTTGGAGCCATTAGGTGAGGCTCCAGAGGCCTCAATGGTGATAGCTCCAGTTGCCACCACATCTACAGGGATCTCCGCTGCTGGACAGAATGCCCCTGAACCAAAGGCTTTAGGTTGCCCTTTGCCTAGGCAAAGCAATCCTGAACCTGCCCCCAAGGACTTTCCCCAAGGTAAGGTCTTTGGAGTCATCAGGCAAGGTCCCAGAGGCCTTCAAGGTGACAGCACCATCTGCCATCCCATCCATAAGCTGTTATACAGAATGTCCCTGATCTGAAGGCTCAGGTCCGCCTTTTACTCAGGCAAAGGAATCCTGAGCCTTTCCAAACAAAACC
>NC_051388.1:22507206-22514706 GCF_015228065.2 Penaeus monodon | reverse complement strand
ATGCTGTATCCACTCGGTTCACGAAATGGCAGCATCGGAGAATGACGGTGTTATTGTTTTCCTAAGTTCTAAGTAATCTTGTGACAATCATCTATCCGTCATGAATAAAATGGAGGACTTTGGAACGGAATGAGAGTCAAACTGGTTCCAATATTCCTGTCCTCTCAATCCAGGATGTAAGTATGGAGTGATCCTGAGCTGAAACTATTGCACATCAGTGCACAGTTCTTTGCATTCACACTTGGTACATACGTTTTCACTGGGACATCATAAGCAGCGACTCTATGTTTGTTCACATTCTCGCACTACATACGGTTTGAATGGTTTAGTGTATGAGATCACTCTGATATTTAATTCGAAACAAAGAATTGAACTAGTAACCTGAAAATCTTTGTGTGAATATTTTTTTTCACAACTAAATATTTCGATAATTCATGGAGATGATGTACCATACAAACATTTGTATTTTTCCTCAGCTTGTGCAAATGCTATGTTGAATGGATTGTTGTCTGGATGAGGCATAGTTTAGCACGAGAGCACATGGCATTGTTTCCGCCTGCAAGTCACCGAGTGACTACCCTCTCATCCAAAGCCTCGTTCACTGGGCGACCGAAGTAGTGTTGTCAAATGTGCTTGGCGGAAATCTGTCTGGATACTTCAGAATTACACTATGGATGTCATTTCAAGTTTTTCCTTTTTATCATATGTTATTTGAATTTAACGTTTTTATATTCTCTTGGCTAATAATGACTATAATGGATCACCTGATTTCCGTCATCCTCTACAATACCGTTCTATATTTTGTCTCTTTCTCGATTTGGCTTCATTTTCCTTTGCCGCTGGTAGAGCTTGCATCATAAAAGTGCATGGAAACAATGAGTTTTACATCCTAACTACTACCCTCATTATTGGTTTGCGAAGGAAATACGATAAAAGAAAAGTATCTTAGAATGTCATGCTCTATCGGATGGCAAGGTTACAATCTTCAGTTTAGGTGTTTGTTTTCATATTAACAGTATCAGATAGCTTAAGGTATTCCACTTTTTTATCACACTGCCACAATTCTGACAATCAAAATTAACACTAAAAAGGCAAATTACATAGCACAAAACTACTGATAATTTTGATTACGTACAAATTTTTTTAAATTCTATATTTGGTTTAAAGCTGATACAGTCGTCAGAATTTTTCAGTATTTCAGAAATATCGTAGATGAAAGAGTAGACGTTGAAAGTGTATTCCTGTTTTTTTTTTTTTTTTTTTTTTTTTTTTGGACAGATTGACGTTCAAGAATATTCTTTTGACATCTACACTGACCGTTTAAGTGAAAGAATCTGAAGACCAATCTGGGCCATCAAAACAAAGGTGCCCTAATCATCCTGCAATGTGCTTATTACATTGAAGAATTCATATCTCAAATTTCTTATGGAAGGTTTCATTTTCAATAGATCTCCATTCATCCAATTGATGTGTATTGCACATTTACCATCGGGAATGAATTGTCGAGGTCTCAAATTGATGGTAGAAATATTCTAGACCTTCCATCTAGAAAATTCCTGACCACAAAAATCTTCACATTTCAAATTCCTGTGACGACAATGGAAACCTTTTTCTCATTCCCTTGCCTGCACAAATTAGAAGTATAGTTTCATAGATGGATCACTGAAAGAATTGTGCATATTTTTTAATTATAAGCTGTATTTAGAGCTCATATTTGAAAAGTATAGAAGAGGCTGCCACTTCCAATGTGTGAGAAGTGTTTAAATATATACTTTTACCAGATCTTCGCACGTCAGAAGAAGACGCTTTGAGACTTGCGAAGAAAAAATGTAAACAGAATGGCAGATATATTTCATGGCTGCTAACATTTGCTAGTTCTGGTTTCAGCGGACTTATGAAAGCATTGTGGATGCCAGTAATATTGCTAGCCCCATCTGAGGCAAATTCAATTAAGTTCTCTGTGGGTATTTCATGATTATCCAGGTATTATGATCTGAAAAAGTCTTTCCGCTGTTGCTCCTGCACGGTCATGGCTATATTCTCCAAAGCTAGTGGTCTACTTTGTATATATATATATATATATATATATATATATATATATATATATATATATATATATATATATATATATTTTTTTTTTTTTTTTTTTTTTTTTTTTTTTTTTTTTTTTTTTTTCGATGCAGTAGAATTTGCACATCTCTTTGTAGTATCGATATCTTTGGTCTCGTCTGTAGTAATGAAAAATGTGTTTTCTTTAATTTTGTTCAACCGAATCTTACCTCTCATACTGAGTCACTGTAGATATAAGGTTACTTAACTTTGCTCCAGAATGTTTGATTTCTGCTGGTCGCATGTCTACTGTCACTCGACCAAGGATGTTGCTCGAGTTTGATATATCCCAATTTGTATTACACAATATGAACTTCTAATATAAAATTGTTAACACTACTCAGCACACGAATAGTACCTAATTTTTGAAAGTTGAGAAATGTTTAGTGATTACTGTGTATTGGAAACTCATATTTCTTTTTAATATATGTGTTGCAGAACTTCATGGAAATGTAATCTTGAAACGGTTAATAAAAGAAAAAGAAAAAACAAGCAATAATAACGTTTTGTTTTTACCATTAACGTTAAAAGATAAAATTCCAAACATGCGAACATTTGTTCGTTGAGCTGCGAACTCGCATATACGTACCTTTTCGTTTGATCTTTTATTATTACAAGATATATTGATGTATATATTTCCTTATTGATAACGTTGCGATATTTCTGCCGTTCCATAGAATATGCGTATTAGAGTGGCAGATGTCAGTGATATCCTTCTGTTGCAGGGACTGATTACAATACATTTTTTATGCACTCCTATTCAGTATTTGGGTTTTATCAGTTCGTATTGCATATCCATAACGATAGTTTACAATGAGTGTACCAACTGTCCTAGTAATGTTATCGTTTGTTACAGTGAGTCGATAATTAAACAAGTACCGGCCACATACACACACGGATAGCCATCCTTCTTTACAGATAAAATTCGGGCATGTACAGAATTTTTCACCTTACACGTTTTCCCCTCGGCTTTTTGTTCTCCGCTTTCTTTTCCGGGCTACGCGAACCGGAAGAATGACCCTCGACATAGCACGTCAGTCTGTGCTTCTTCCACCATTGTGCACATAAAGTTTTACTCTATAAGCCCCGCAGGACCCTTTCACTACTCGACATTCGTCAAAGAACGGGTTTCATCTGGATAAGTATCCGGCCATAGAGAACAAAGGAGGTTTTCTCAAAGAATCGCCAGCGACTCTCCAGCGAAGGTCAGCCATTGTTAACAGAAGGGGGAGGGAAAAAATCTACTACACTCGCCGCCGCAGTCCCAAGGTTAATTATATTAAAAGCTCTTGGCGAAGTCGGATTTCATTATGGCTGCAAGTGAGTCACTTTCTTGGGGTGTTTCGTCTAGTCTCTATCTCCATCCATTTTTTCTCTCTATCGCAAACCAACTTTCCGTATCCTCTCTCTCTCTCTCTCTCTCTCTCTCTCTCTCTCTCTCTCTCTCTCTCTCTCTCTCTCTCTCTCTCTCTCTCCGTTAGATACATTTATAAACTTTCTCTCCTTGTCTTGCATGTTACAAAGGAAACAGTCTACTCTCTCTCTCTCTCTCTCTCTCTCTCTCTCTCTCTCTCTCTCTCTCTCTCTCTCTCTCTCTCTCTATATATATATATATATATATATATAATTTATAGGTATATATATTATATATATATATCTATTATAATATATATAATATAGTAAATATAATGTATTACTATGTGTATATATTAGATATATATACATATACAGATCCCATTATTATATATATATATATATATATATATATATATATATATATATATATATATATATATATATATATATATATATATTTATTGGTGTTGTATGTGTATGTGTGTGTGCATGAATGTGTGTATGTGTGTGTGTGTGTGTGTTGTGTGTGGTGTAGTGTGTGTGTGATGTGTTGTGTGCATTTGTGTGTATATGATATATGTGATATATATATATTATATTATATATATATTATATTATATATTATATTATTTATTATTATTTATATTATATTGTTATGAGTGCATTTATGTATATAGTATATATATATATATATATATATATATATATATATATATATATAATATATATATATATATATATATATATATATATATATATATATATATATATATATATATTATATACATATATATATATATATATATATTATATATATATATATATATATATTATATAATATATATATATATATATATATATATATATATATATATATATATATATATATACATATACTGAACCTAGATATTTAAAGGTTCGAACTCTTTTCAAGTTCTCTCCATCTAGCTTTATTATGGCTAGTTGGTCGCCAGCTATATCTGTGGTGAAATATACTGTCTTGGACCTGCTTATTCTCATTCCTCTGTTTTCTAAAGCAAACCTTCATTCTTCTATTTTCGTTTATAGCACTCTTCTACTTTCTGCCACTAGCACAGAGACATCAGCGTTCAATACGCACCATGGTGGTTCTTCTCTTACATTTCCCGTGATGATATCAAACACTATAGTAAATAGCAGTGGGCTAAGTGCCGATCCTTGGTGCAAGCCGACCTTTACTTCGAAGTGTTCCGTCATGCCCACTGTGCTCTTAACTCTCACGTCCTTGTAACATTCCTGGATCATTCTTACATATTTTTCTTGTACTCTTCGCTCTCATAACCCTCTTCAGACTTCTTGGCGTGGCACTCGGTCATAAGCTTTCTCTAAGTCGATGAAGACCATATGCAGCACTCTTTGCTTCTCCTGGTATGTCTCCATGATTTGCCAGAGAGAGAAGATACCGTTAACGGTTCCGATCCCTTTCATAAAACCAAGGAGCTGTTAGCCAATGCTAAGTCACGAGTAAAAATCCTTTCCAATAGTTTCAAAGTGTGAGACATCAGCTTAATACCCCGATAATTCTCACAACTCTGATTATCTCCTTTCTCTTTGAAGATTGGTATCAAAGTACTTTCTCTCAACTTTACTGGCATTGCTTCCCTTTCCATTATCTCTTTCATCAATCCATGCAAGATGTCAACTCTTCTTGTCCCAAAGCTTTCCATACTTCCAGTGGTAAGTTATCGGGTCCCGTAGCTTTTCCATTCTTCATCTTCTTTAGTGCAGCATTCACCTCTTCTCCAATTATTTCAGCTACTTCTCGATCATTCGGCTCTCCATCTCTCAAATATCGATCATTTTCTTCATTTAGCAGCTTTTGAAAATACTGCTTCTATCTTATCAAGATATTTCTCTCTTTTCTCAGCACACTTCCACGTTCGTCCTTCACTTGTCGATGTGTGTTAAATCTTCCGTACTCTTATTTCTACTCTTAGCCAACTTGAAGATCATCGCCTGTCCTTCTTTAGTGTTTAATTTTTCTAACTGCTTTCTTGGCTTCCCTGCAACATTGTTTACATGCTGCTCTATTTTCACCTAGTTTACTTTCTTCCCATTTTTCTTGGCTTTCTTCTTAGCACTCACTTTCTCTTGTACTTTTTCATTAAACCACCAAATTTCCTTATTTTTCCATTCCTTTCCACTACTCTAACCCAGCATTTCCTTTCTAGGCCTTAATATAACACTGTTCCCATCATTCCACCAGGCGTTCACATCTTCCATATCGTGGCTCAGTTCTTTTAGAATTCGGTCTTTGAACTCTTGGTGGAAATCTTTTTCCTTCAGTTTTATCCTTCTGTGAGTTGTCGTTTTCCTTAGCTGCTTCTGCGAGACAGCTATGGTGAGATCAATGACAACCAAGCGGTGCTGCGCAATCACACGATCTTGTGGGGTTTTCAACCTCCCATCCCCTGACCATACCTATAACCTATCCCACCCCCTCCTTGATCCGATCCTTCTATCCCTGTCATCCCCTTATTCGCACCCTCCTCCTCTCCCCTCTTTTCCCCCTTCTCTCTACTTCCACGGGAGTTTATCCCTCTTCTGCTCGTTTTCCTTGCTTGCCCTACCTTTTATCTCTATCCCTGTCCTATCCTGCCTTCATCCTATTTCCCTCTTACCCATACCTTTTTCCGTTTGTCCTACCTTCTACCTTCAACCCTATCCTCTCCTGCTCCCATCCTATCCTTATCCTCCCCAGCATCCTGCCGTAATCCACAGGGCGAGTCGAGCACAGCCGGACCACTTCCCCCTGCCAGCCTCCTTTTACACTTCTTATGAGCTCTGTATTATGCTGGCTGTATTTACATTTTATCTACGTTTATTTACACCTTTATTGTATTTTTTTCAATAAAACTTTTATTGATCCTTTCGTTATCCATATTCTTTTTACGATGCTTCACATGATGTGCGGATAACGGGGACATCCACATCTGCTGCGAATACCTCTTTCTTTATCTCTTGTATTTTAAGTTCAGTTTATTTTTTTCAATGGTTTATTTTTACTTATTCATCCTTTTAATCTCTCTTTTACAGTGAGAGAAAGAAGCTTATTTTATGATTTTTATTAGTGAATCACAGCAGACTGTTTTACGTATTTTTTATGATAATTGTAATTTTCTTATTGCTTTTGCTGACTGTTTTAATGATTTTATTTATGGTTTTATCTTTTGTATGTTTTCTCCTATTATAATATTTCCTTTTATTATTCTACATTTTTTGTGCTACGCTTCCGTCCGCGGAAGTTAATGTAACCCCCTGGTTTTTGTTCAATAAATTAAGTGGCTACTGTGGCTGTGTTGTGACTACCCTTTGGATTTACCTTTACCTGGATTTGCACCGTGGATGCTGAAACAGGGTTGTACTGCCCCTTTTTACTTGCCTCGGTATATCTATGCTGGACGTGTTTTAATATTTTACATAACCTTTTACTCTGAACCATGTTTGCTTTGTCTTTTACTTTTTACTTATTCTGAATTTTACTTACTTTTATCTTGTACTTTTACTCGTTTCTTTTGTATATGCTTTACCCTTTTACTCGTCTTTTACTTAAGCTTTTACTTCGGCTTTTTACGACTTTTGTCTACTTTTACGATCTTTTACTTTTTTCCTCATTCTAGCTTTTATGTATATTAACTTAGATGTTAGTTTTTTTATTGTTTTTAAGCCCTTCTGTCATGTTTTTCATCATTCTTAAGCCCTTCTGGTGTATTTCTAGTAATTCTTAAGCTCTTCTGGCACTTGTCTTTTTACGAACTAACTTGTTTTACTTTGGTGCCTTCTGCACAGCTTCTGTTGTTCATTTTAGGATTTTTTTTTTTTTGAACTTTTTATCATGTATCTTCGTAATGGTCAAGCTCCTGGTAGGCCTGCATCTCCGGGGATAGTTGGCTTGTGAGGTTGTATGTGTTCTCACCCCCTTTTCGAGGAACGAACGGGGCCCCATCATTTTCCTTGGCCTCTAAGCCTGAAGTCTCCCGCCTCACAGGTAGCCTC
>NC_051388.1:22452206-22459706 GCF_015228065.2 Penaeus monodon | reverse complement strand
ATTCTCTTCTTTTTGGAGGAATTACGGGGGACCCCCCTTCCCTTTTGTACGTATTTAATATGGTAAGAACATCGGGCAAAAATTTTGGGAAAGTCTGCCACGTTTGTTCCCAACCCTTAAAAAATTTAAATTTTTGGGTTTTTTCCTCTACTCCTCGGAAAAAAAACCCTAGTTCTCCGGCAGAACTACACAAAAATACTTTCTGATAGTTGCAACCGCCGACCCAAGTCATGCCACTACATCTAGACACCAATAGCTTCACCCTTTCTCTCCAGTGCCCTTGCTATTTCTTTTTCCCCGAATAATGCAGGTCAACAGGCAGGGGTTCCCTTACCCATTTCAATAGCTCTTTGTGCAACTTTCACTTTTATGATTTGGGTTGCAACATCCTATTCGATGATTAGTTACCCCCCCCCATTATCAGTCCCCCAACATTGCTAACCAAAATTTTAGCCCCTCCCAGAGAGAACGCTTCTATGGGGCCTTGATGACTGACTAAAAAATCTCGAATTGTTGTCTTTGAATTCTAATTTTTTCTCATATTGCAATTATTGTGAAAATTTGTGTGGGGCAATCACTATTCTTTATTTTTTTGGGTTTAGATTTGTCTCCCCATAGTTCATCTCGGAAAACCCAAAGTTTTTTTACACTTCCTCAGTCTTTTTTAATTTTTGCCCAATTTTCAAAAAAAAATCTAAAAATCCCCCTTTTTTTTACCCTTGACAGGAAAAATCGTACTGCGGTATAATTTTCCCTTAAATTATATATATAAAATATTATTATTATTTTATATAATATATATTTATTTAATATAATCATAATTACTATATATATTATATATATGTATATATTTTCATCATCATCATCACCCAAAAGGGGCAAACGCGAGGGGGGCGCATGGCCGCTCCACCCTTCCTTTCCAGCCCGAGGATCCCTCGAGGCAGTTCCAGGCGGGCCCACAGGGCCCCTCTCTATTTCCTCACGACGGGTCTCGTCGAGCTGCCCAAGCCATGATCTTAGGACGCCCCAACAGGTCTCCTCCCCCCGGGGGTTGCTCGCAGAAACAACCTGGGGCAGGGTCGTCCTGGGGAGGCGAGCTAGGTGGCCATATAGCCTGTTTTTGGCACCCCGGTTATGCAAGAACGGTCCATGCCATTTCCCCGGGGGAAAACCGCCGTTGGACACGTGGTCCTCCCAACTGTACCCCATGACCGGGCGAAGGGATTTGTTAAAAAAGGCATCAAGGCGAACTCCAAGGCACGGGATGCGTCCGGTTTCGTTTCCATAGAGCAAAAGGGAAGTATAAAGGCCTTGAAGACACGACTTGGTCCTTCTGCTGGGTACCGAATCTCCAAACGCTCTTTTTGTCGATTTCGGGCCCCCCGTTCCCAACCAATCGTCTATGACTTCCGGGTCTGGACAACCCCAAAATAGGACTACGCTACCAAGGTATGTAAAACTTTCTGTGACTTCAAGTCCCCCGCCGCAAGCGGGTCGACTAACGGGTTCCCTAAAAGCCCCCCAAAGTCCTGAATCTTTGGGCTTGGTCCAGGGGACCCCTTTAAGCCTGGGGCTTCGCCCATTGCTAAATGCTAAGAGCCGCCACAAATGACCCAAGGACTCAGATAGGATGGAACATCGTCGGGAAAGTCAAGGGCCGAGACCTTAATATTCTATGTTGTCTGCACTGACTTGGTAGTAGCTCTGCCCTTATCCAGTCCATACAAGTGTTGAAAAATGTGGGGCAAGGCCGCCTTGCCCCACCCCTAATTAACAGGGAAGAAGTTTGACATACCCCCACCACCTTTACAGCACTTTTAGTACCAGTATAGAGGCTTTATCAGGCCATAATCGTGTCGGAATTCCCCAGCCTCAGACTCCCATACGTTCCGATGCCCGAGTAAACGCCTTCTTTAGGTCGATTGGGTGCAAGCAACCCACGACCAAAACCCCGACGGCGTTCCACAAATTTCTCGAAGCGCTAGGGTACGGGCCCCATTTTGGACTTGCCAGGATAAAAACCCGACTGCTCCGGGCTTGGTGCCTCAGTAGGGGTTGCGGTCCGTTTCAGAAAAATGTGAGCGAAACCTTCCCGGTATGCTGAGCATGTTCCACGGAGTTGCTACAGTCCCATCGATCCCCCTTTCCCCCCCCAGAGGGATACCCGCCCCTCAGCAGGGCAGGGGAAAGGACCGGACTCCCAAATGGCAGCAGGACTGTATGCAGGGCCCCCACCCTAGGTTACCCCCACCTTTAGCAGTTCAGCAGGGATTTACATATGCCCCCAGCTTTTTCCCCCTCTTCAACTTGGAAATCGCCAGCCAAACCCCTTTTTAGGGGAGGAGGTTCCTCGCTGTGGGTGGGTCCGGGACAGGCACTGAGACTCGCTTTCATCAAGCTAACTGTTGGAGGTCCCCGGTACAAATTTCAAAAAATCACCAAAATTCACGAACCCCAACATGACTGAGATGATCCGTCCATCCGCTGCGGCTGCAGCATCGTGAGGAGGGGTTAGGGTTAGTTTTCTCAGGGTTGGGAGGAGGGGGGAAAGGCTTTTTCCAAGAATGGCCTTCGACCCCCCTCAGAAGATTCCTGATAAATGTTTCCTTGTCCCTTCTCAGCAGTGTTCCGAGCCCTACGCCCAGGAACGACGCAAGACTTATTTCCCCTTTGCCGAGCCTTGCGACACGCTTCAGGGCCCCTAATGTCTCCAGGGGGATGGTATTCTGCCTTGCCCTTGGGCGTACGCCAAGGGGTCCTGAGCTGTTCGGTTTACGCGCTTGAAGGACTCCCCCAGAGCAACTGGATCCGTCAGGTTTTTGGGTTTCTGGGGTCGTCAGAGACTGCCGTGGGGAAACCCACGGGGACACTCCTCCTCCCCTTTTCTTCCCAATGAAACACCTTGGGGGGCCCCTGGAGGGACGGGGGGTTTTGAAGTGGGCCCCCAGGGGAGCCCCAAGCAGCCCATGGTCGGTGCCACAGAACTCAGCACTCCGGTAAACCCTGCAGTTCTGGAGGATCCTCCATCGCGTGCTCACAAGGATGTGGTCGATCTCCTTGGCCACTGTACCCGTATCGCTGTACCAAGTCCAGCGATGCGAGTTGGAGCGCTGGTACCAGGAGCCAGAGATCCTCATTTTCTGGGACCTAGCAAAGTCCCGGAGAAGGAGGCTATTCTCGCTGCTGGGATCAGCTCCCGAGCCATGAGGGCCGACAGACATCTCGTAGCCAGCTCGGTCACAGCCGGATACCGCATTGAAGTCGCCCAGAACAATGCGAATGTCTCGCCTGGGTGGGTGCTTCACGTGCATGGTGATGTGAAGCGATGGTGTGGTAGCCTAGATAGTGTTAAGTGCTTGCATGCCTTCTCGCTTGCAGCTTCCACCCCTGGCTAGCCCAGTGCGAAAAAGGGAGCAGCTTCTGCATAAGTCTCCCCTGCCAGGTCACAGCCTCTCCATCATTAAGACTTCTGCAGTGCCTCCTCGTGGCCACCCATGGTAACTGGTACCTTGCGGTTCCCCAAACTAAATCTGTGGGGGATCTCGGAGCAGCAGGAGGCCCCAGAGGTACGGAGTTATGGCCCACCGGCGTGTGGACACGCTCTGGCTTCGTACCAACTCCTGCCCCCTAGCCACCCGGGGGAAATGGGGCGGCTCGGGGGAGGTGGGCCTTGCCAGTCCTCCTCCCCCCAGAATGACCCTCTGGCAACGTCTTTTTTAAATGGAAATGCTGGGGGAGGGGTGTTGTCCCTCCCACCCAGCAAGTAAGGCGGGCTGTGGGTCCCGCTGGGAGGGCAAATGTCGGGGTGCAGGATTGGAGCGAGAGTTACTCGTCCCGCCTGCGCCCCGGCAGGCGCCAACCCACCATGAAGCTTGTGGGGGAAAGCCCTCGGGAACCCCACAGGTGGATAGGCGGTCCCACAGCCTGCCGCCCCCCTTTATCTGGGGCTGTGTTGGCGGGAGCGGCAGAGGTGGCGTGCACCCGGAGTGACCACCCGAGGCTTAACCTCAGGCGTGCTTTCCGGGTAGGCGCTTGGAACATCCGGTCCTTGCGGCAGGATGAGCGGTTACCTCTGCTATCGCGGGAATTGAAGCGACTGGGAGTTGAGGTGGCTGCCCTCTCAGAGGTGAGAAGACCTGGTAGCGGCACGATCAGTGTGGGTGGTTACACCTACTACTGGTCGGGCCGCAGCGATGGTCACCACCTCCAGGGTGTAGCCATAGCCATCTCCAGTCGACTTCAGCCTGCGGTAGTCGAGGTGACACCGGTTGATGAGCGTATCATGGCATTGAGACTGAAGCATGCTTTTGGCTTCATGTCTCTTATTGCTGTATACGCTCCTACCGATGTACATAAAACCGATGTGAAAGAGGCGTTCTACGCCAAACTCGCATATATACATATATATGTATATGTATATATATATATGTATATGTATATATATATATATATACACACACATGTGTGTGTGTGTGTGTATGTGTGTGTTAATATGTATGTATACACACATAGAAACACGCGTTTATATATATATATATATATATATATATATAGATATATATATATATATATATATATATATATATGTGTGTGTGTGTGTGTGTGTGTGTGTGTGTGTGTGTGTGTGTGTGTGTGTGTATGTGCAAGGGCCGCGGTGGCCGAATGGTTAGAGCATCGGACTCAAGACTGTCACGACGGCAATCTGAGTTCGAGGGTTCGAGTCACCGGCCGGCGCGTTGTTCCCTTGGGCAAGGAACTTCACCTCGATTTCCTACCTAGCCACTGGGTGGCTAAGCCAGCCCAAGTCAGCGCTGGTCCCAAGCCCGGATAAAATAGAGAGAATGATTACCTAAAAAGGTAACACCGGCACTCTCCGTGGAAAGGAACTGGGGACCCTACCACGTACTCACTCCAAGAGCATCACAACATGAAAACTCAATTAAGTATCATGCTGTGACCACGGCGGCTCAGACATGAACCTATCGTTAAAAGAAGATATATATGTGTCTATGTATATATATATATATATATATATATATATATATATATATATATATATATATATATATATGTATATTCATACACACACACACACACACACACACACACACACACACACACACACACACACACACACATATATATATATATATATATATATATATATATATATATATATACAAACATATATATATATATATATATATATATTCATATAAGTACATATATATAGATGTATATATAAATATTGTGAATATTCTACAATTATACAAAGTGCATTTTATTTAAAAGAAAAAATCCTCTACAGATGCAACATACTGCACGAATAAGTTAAGAGCTGAGGTTCGGAAGAGCTGGCTGAACCCTCCCGTCGCGCACAGGTGGAAAAAGGGGCGTGGCAGCAGCTCGCTGAGGTACACCAACGGAGACGAACTCTTCAGCAGCTGAGTGCCGAGTTGACGGGCGTGGGCGTCTTTTTGCTTCTATTCAAGTTTTTCTGGTGTGGCGATTTGATTCTAGTATATTTTTTTGAAGAGATAATTCTTTTCAAGAAAGGCATGGTTATATTTTTCAGGTATTTCGGCGTCGTTAGAACTTTCAGCGTAGTTAGAGATTCCAGCCTTGTTAGAAACGAACCGGGGTTAGTTCTTGTGACAATTTGTTTTTCTTTTCTTTTTTGTGAGAAATTCCGGCGTTTTTCTTTAAGGTGTATGCGGTTCGGTAGGGTTTCGGCGCTGCTTGCTTTCCCTGGTCAGAATTAGTGTTAAATTCCGCACGTATTATAATTTTGGGTGTTAGATGTTTCTCTTTTTTTGTGTGTCTATGAATTAGTAGAAGTTTTCCTGCCTATGAGATTCGTAACCATTATTTTCATTATTATTGATGCTGTTGTTTTGAAGTAAAACATTAAATAACCCCTTAGAACCGAAGACTAATAAATGAACCAAATTATTCACAACAGGTGACCTTGCCCGGACGTAGGATTTCTGATTGATTGATTGATTATTTAAAATTATCTGCCGCGTCAACAGCTAAGGTCATTAGCGGCGAATACCTTGTTAAATAGAAATATTAAAATGTTTCGGATTTCTGAGGGTTTGGGTTTGGTTGCTACATGGATAATATTCCTGTCCTGTCGTCCTTGGTGCCCGGAAACAAGGACCACAATGTCCTGGCGTACCGGAAGGAAGTGTAGGAGCTGCCAACCCATGAGTATTGCCCGGGGGACATGTTTCTGATTCAATGTCCTAGTAGCAGCGAAAGACTACTTTCATATTCTAGGTGATGGATTTAGCCTTCTAGAATTGCTGCGACCCTATAGTATTTATCAGCTACTTGTTGGGATTTTCATCTTGTGTATGAAGTGTACATAATTACATCATCCCTGGAAGAGGCTGAAGCCGTAGGCTTACAAGACGATGACATGCTTAGATACATTCTAAATCAGCATGCAACTGCAAGGGAGGAGCGAAATCAAGAGAGAAAATTAAAGCTGAAAGAGTTAGAAGCGGAAAGGGGTAAAGCAGAGGAGGAAAGTGAAAGAGATGGGAATAGAAGCACAAAGAGAGATGAGATTAGCTCACGAATTAGGTTTGGCTGAAATTAATGCCGGGAAAAACAGTAATAATTCTTTATCTCCCATTAATGCAAGTGGCGCTGTAAGACCTGATTTACCAGTATGCCAAGAGGGTGAAAAGACTTTGCATCTTACCTGGTTCGTTACGAACGCGTTGTCAGTCTTTTAGATATCAGTTATTCTGTGCGATTGGGAAGGTTCTTAAAGCAATAGAGATATACACCTCCGTATCGCCCTGATTCTAAACAGTTGAAAAGCTCTTCTTAATGGGTTTAGTAAGGCCCCTAATAGGTATAGTCAAGACTGCTAGAATTAAGGCTATAGGTAGACCTATAAAAAATTTTCAGTTAATCTCGGTAGACTTTTTGATCAATGGAGAGATAGTAGCGTCCTTGGGAAATCATTCGAATCGTTTAGCTTCATGATATCAAACTTATTCAACACACAAATGTCACAATTGTGGGAAAGTTGGTCACTAGAGGAATCGATGCCCTAAAAATGCTTTAGCTTTTAAAAGTATTCCTTCAGAGCTTTTTATTATCTGATTCATCTTCACGTAATTACCTGGTCAATGGTAGAGTGAATGGGCAGAGGGTTTCCACTATACTTAGATACTAAGTTCTACCCGACACTGATATCAGTATCCGTAAATTAGTCAAAATGTGCGATTATTTAGGCCGAGTAGATTATTTTCCTCAGGTGCGCCGTTAAATCGCATGCCCCTACTTTGTTGGATGGACGAACGCCCTACGAACACCCTTCAATTTTGTAGTGTACTCATTGGCAATATCCCGGGTGTACGAGATTAATTCTGATAATACTGATACATCTGATGATTCTCCCAAGATTGACCAGGTCTGTTACAGACCAGGGCGCGCAAGACAAGAGAATTACTTTTGATATAATACCACATCGATCGAGGT
>NC_051388.1:22450483-22452106 GCF_015228065.2 Penaeus monodon | reverse complement strand
CGCCTATGGATGACCATTATTCATATTATTGATGCTGTGTTTTGAAGTAAAACATTAAATAACCCTTAGAACCGAAGACTAATAAATGAACCAAATTATTCACAACAGGTGACCTTGCCCGGACGTAGGATTTCTGATTGATTGATTGATTATTTAAAATTATCTGCCGCGTCAACAGCTAAGGTCATTAGCGGCGAATACCTTGTTAAATAGAAATATTAAAATGTTTCGGATTTCTGAGGGTTTGGGTTTGGTTGCTACATGGATAATATTCCTGTCCTGTCGTCCTTGGTGCCCGGAAACAAGGACCACAATGTTGGCGTACCGGAAGGAAGTGTAGGAGCTGCCAACCCATGAGTATTGCCGGGGGACATGTTTCTGATCAATGTCCTAGTAGCAGCGAAAGACTACTTTCATATTCTAGGTGATGGATTTAGCCTTCTAGAATTGCTGCGACCCTATAGTATTTATCAGCTACTTGTTGGGATTTTCATCTTGTGTATGAAGTGTACATAATTACATCATCCCTGGAAGAGGCTGAAGCCGTAGGCTTACAAGACGATGACATGCTTAGATACATTCTAAATCAGCATGCAACTGCAAGGGAGGAGCGAAATCAAGAGAGAAAATTAAAGCTGAAAGAGTTAGAAGCGGAAAGGGTAAAGCAGAGGAGGAAAGTGAAAGAGATGGAATAGAAGCACAAAGAGAGATGAGATTAGCTCACGAATTAGGTTTGGCTGAAATTAATGCCGGGAAAAACAGTAATAATTCTTTATCTCCCATTAATGCAAGTGCGCTGTAAGACCTGATTTACCAGTATGCCAAGAGGGTGAAAAGACTTTGCATCTTACCTGGTCGTTACGAACGCGTTGTCAGTCTTTTAGATATCAGTTATTCTGTGCGATTGGGAAGGTTCTTAAAGCAATAGAGATATACACCTCCGTATCGCCCTGATTCTAAACAGTTGAAAAGCTCTTCTTAATGGGTTTAGTAAGGCCCCTAATAGGTATAGTCAAGACTGCTAGAATAAGGCTAAGGTAGACCTATAAAAAATTTTCAGTTAATCTCGGTAGACTTTTTGATCAATGGAGAGATAGTAGCGTCCTTGGGAAATCATTCGAATCGTTTAGCTTCATGATATCAAACTTATTCAACACACAAATGTCACAATTGTGGGAAAGTTGGTCACTAGAGGAATCGATGCCCTAAAAATGCTTTAGCTTTTAAAAGTATTCCTTCAGAGCTTTTTATTATCTGATTCATCTTCACGTAATTACCTGGTCAATGGTAGAGTGAATGGGCAGAGGGTTTCCACTATACTTAGATACTAAGTTCTACCCGACACTGATATCAGTATCCGTAAATTAGTCAAAATGTGCGATTATTTAGGCCGAGTAGATTATTTTCCTCAGGTGCGCCGTTAAATCGCATGCCCCTACTTTGTTGGATGGACGAACGCCCTACGAACACCCTTCAATTTTGTAGTGTACTCATTGGCAATATCCCGGGTGTACGAGATTAATTCTGATAATACTGATACATCTGATGATTCTCCCAAGATTGACCAGGTTCTGGCTATACAGACCAGGGCGCGCAAGAACAAGAGAATTCATCCTCTCCTTT
>NC_051388.1:22437983-22442983 GCF_015228065.2 Penaeus monodon | reverse complement strand
CTCATCCCTGTTGTCCTCTTCTTCCAGGTCCTCGGTGTAATCTGTCCGTCCTCGACGTCCACACGTCCTCGAAAGTCTCGCACAGGTCCTCCTTGACTTCGCATTCGTCTAGACTTCCTCGTAGTCCTTGTCCAGGCCTAAGTCGGCGGCGTCCTAGTCCACACGTCCTCACAGATCTTGTCTAGGTCCTTCTCAGTGGCATGCTTGTCCTCGTCCTCGTAATCTTCATCTGGACCACGGGTGTCAGGGCAGGGCATCCTCTTCAGCATCTGAGGGCAGCTAATACTTGTGCTGACGAGCTCCTGGAGTTGACCGGATCTATGGGTCTCTGCCAGGTGTCGCCCATCCACAGCATCCTGGGGCGACTGGTACCTGCACTGGCGAGTTCCTGTT
Source organism: Penaeus monodon (assembly GCF_015228065.2). Taxonomy (NCBI): domain Eukaryota; kingdom Metazoa; phylum Arthropoda; class Malacostraca; order Decapoda; family Penaeidae; genus Penaeus; species Penaeus monodon. The sequence continues at coordinate 22,442,590 of NC_051388.1, read as the reverse complement.
TTTTCACTGGATCTATGGGTGTCTCAGCAGGCGGCGCCCGTCCACTACATCAAGGGATGGCTTAACACCTACTCTGACGAACATCCTGGTCCGCAGGCCTATGGCGATCATCCAATGACGTCCTTCCCACAGCATCCTAAAGTGACCGATTCTGCAGCAGGGTTCTCTTTCAGTTCCGTGTCGGTTATCGTAGGTCTGACTGCAATATATAGTGGGGGAACCAGATCATACATGTAAGGGCCAGATAGTAAGAGAAAAAGAAAGGCAACAGAGAAGAGGGGGTGTTAAGTACCGCTAGCCAGTTATTTATAAAAATTTGCGGTTTTTAATTTTGTTTTTTGATAGATTTTCATCTTTTTTTTTATTTCTTTTTCACAAAGATAAAGAAGAAAATAGGAGAGGGAGACGTCAGTAGCGATCCGCATGGACCTGGCTTGAACTACCAACTGTCTCTGATAGATATGAGAGTAGATAAGGGAAATGACAACAGCAATCTGCTATGATTTACTTGAACTAATTGTCGTCACACAGAAAAGAAATGTATGAGTCACTCGTCTTGACCGACAAAATTGCTGGCTAAAGAGATACATCATAGATCATTATGCCGTCACTAAGACAGCAGCAAACCCTATTAATGAAAAGGTTTCAATGTCTTTTGTTCTGCATGGATGAGTGAGTGAATGAATAATTGTGTGTGTGCGTGTGTGCTACAGCGAGAGTGAATGAGAGTAAAAGCGAGAGTGACCTCACACAGAGAATGAATCACAAACACGAATATTAATGCTCACTATAACAAAACTTCGTCCTGGGTAAGACAATAAACTGCACCCTGGGGTTCCCTTGAACAAGGATAGCACCCTTTTAGTTCCCTATGACAGGGTTGCGGTGATGCTGTCGGCAGCAGGGCCGTGGATATCTGGTGAAAACCCCTTCGGTTCTACTGATTACTGGTTTCACCAAACACTATGTCTGGCGTATTACAGTGTAACTGTTTCAAAGCAGCAGAGATAGTTCCTCCTAGTTAGTTGGAGACTGCAAGTTGAGAAGGAGCCTGGGGGATTCCACTCGACTTTTCTTTTCTCCTGACAAACCTCTACACCAATGATTAAATACAGAAATGATAATTCATACCCCATCGCCCATCGCATTGGGTAGGCAACCAGGCTGACACTGTTAAGTATGAATCTGGAAGACAAAAAAGACAAAGAAAACATGCCCAATTAAGAAACACATTAAAAATTGGAACATGAAACATAAGGAAAATGAAAGAGTTGGGTAAATTACATGCTGTCTGTAACGAAATGGATAGATACAACATTCAAATACTAGGAATCAGTGAGACCAATTGGAGAAGTAATGGAAGTTTCAAAACTAAAGAAAACAAGACAGTTCTTTTTTTCTGGAAAAGAAGAAGGAAATTATAGTCACAGAGTTCCTATGATTCTCACGAAAAAACTGATTGGGTACAGCCCAATAAATGATCGCGTTATAAAAGTCAGAATACAAGCAAAACCTCATAACATTAGTATCATACAATGCTACGCACCAACCAATATTGTAAGTGATGAAGAAATGGAAATTTTTTATAACACTCTCCAAGATACTTTAGACACAATCCCTAACAGAGATGTAAAAGTAATCATGGGAGACCTCAATGCCAAAGTAGGCAAATTTGATCTAAAAAATGACATTTGTGGAAAATTCGGCCTTAGTTAAAGCCAACACATTGTTCCAACACCACCCAAGACACTTGTAAAATTGGTTTTCACCAGACAAAAGAACACGCAACCAAATTGACTACATTGTGTTGAACCAGAAAATGAAAAGTACAAAAATGCCAAGACAAGACCTGGTGCCGACTGCAACAGTGACCACCAACTACTAACTACCGACTTTCAAATAAGACTTAAAAAGATGGAGCGTCCAACACCACTTCTAAAGCTCGACTACAAAACTCTTGATAACAATTACAGAATTACAGTGTCAAACAAATTTGAATTACTCAATCAAAGTGAAGATGATAAAACACCAAATGAGTTGTGGGAAGAAGGAAAAAGAACTCCTACTGAGCGCTGCTTAAGAAACTATCGCCAAAAAGAAAAAGAATTCCCCCTGGATATCTGAAGAAACACTAAGTGAAATTGAAACAAGAAGATGCCTAAAATCAAAGGGTATCAATAATCCAGTTAAAGATGTAATTTACAAAAAAAAACAAATTACAAAAATTCAAAGGTTATTGCGACGAGATAAGAAAAAATATTTAAATGAACAATGCCAGAGAATTGAAAACTGTTCTATCAATAAGACAACTAAAGAACTCCACCAAGGAGTACGAAACATTACACGAAAATTTAAACCTACAATGGACACTATCAAAACTGAAGATGGACTAGTTTTATGTGATGGAAAAGAAGTCAAAGATAGATGGAATCAATATTGTTCCAACCTATACAAAAAGAACAAAGATCTAACAACAACATTAATTGGACTCAATGACAGCAAAGATGAACCACCGCCACTGCTAGACGAAGTTATAAAAGCCATAAAAGAATTAAAGAATAACAAGAGCCCGGGAATAGATGAAATAACAGCAGAATTAATCAAGAATGTTGGCGAAAATGTTGAATATTTCTTCTACAAACTTTGTACGAAAATATGGAATGAAAGAAGATGGCCAGAAGACTGGGTAAAATCAGTCTTTACTCCCATACCTAAAAAAGGTGATGCACTCCAATGCAACAATAACAGGACAATCACATTAATAAGTCACAGCAGCAAAATTTTATTGAAAATTATTGCTGAAAGAATGAAATTGAAGTTAAGAGAAGAAATTGCAGACGATTTACGCCCTGGAAAAGGTACCAGAAACCAGATTCTAAATCTGAAATTGATCATAGAGAAAAAAAGAGAACATCAGAAAAACCTGTACCTGTGTTTCATCGATTATTCGAAGGCTTTTGATACTGTTGATCACGATATCCTCTGGAATAACATGAACGATATGAAGTTTCCGAAGCACATCATCCAATTAATAAAAGCCATGTATGACCAAGAACAAGCAACTGTAAGAACCACTTATGGGTTAACAGAATGGTTTGAAGTCAACCAAGGAGTAGGACAAGGTTGCATTCTGTCTCCGCACCTTTTTAATATATATTCTAAAGCAATTATGAGATGCTCTAGAGAATTTCGAAGGAACTGTAGATGTTGGAGGATACAAAATATCAAATCTAAGATACGCCGATGATATACTTTAAATTGCCAGCAGTATCATTGAACTACAACAACTGTTAGATAAAGTTAGAGAAGCAAGCGAAAAGGCTGGTTTGTTTCTTAATGCCAAGAAAACTTTGATCATGAAGAATCGAAGGTAACCGGCAGTGAACGATGATGAGCATGTTACAATCAATGGAGTGGTTGTAGAAAATGTGAAAGAGTTCACTTATCTTGGAGCTGTTTTAACTAATACATATGATGATTCACCGGAGATAAAAAGAAGAAGTGCCATTGCCAAAAACGCCACAGTTGCTCTCAATAATATCTGGAAAGACCGAAGCTTTACCTTAAGGACAAAGTTGGGGTTATTGACCTCATTAGTTTTCCCAATTGCGTCCTATGGTTCTGAGTGTTGGGTACTGAAGAAGATAGACAAGAGAAAGGTCAATAGATTTGAAATGTGGTGTTGCAGATGAATACTACGTATTAAATGGACAGAAAGAAAACGAATGATTGTAATGCGGGAAAAAGAAATTGTAAAGGGACCGACGTTGGACATATTGAACAAGAGGAAATAAAGTTTATGGTCATGTGATGAGAACGTAAAAGTATTGAGGAAAGACTTGCCGAAGGGATGGTGATAGAACAACAGAGGAAGAGGGCAACCAAAGACAAGACGAGCGGACAAAATCAAAGATATTTGCGGGCTGTCGATGGTACAAAGTTAAAAGAAAAGCGCAAGATCGAGTTGAGTGGCGAAGGATGGTGGAGAGGTCCACGGCTGCTCAAACATGAGCATACCGTTATTGATGATGATGATAAAATTACTTCAACTACCACATTGAATTCAACATTTAATGATATGCGACAGAATGTACGCATCTACATATATATACATATATATATGGGGGGGGGGTTGTATATGTATGTATGTGTATGTGTGTGTGTGTGTGTGTGTGTGTGTGTGTGTGTGTGTGTGTGTGTGTGTGTGTGTGTGTGTGGGTGTGTGTGTGTGTGTGTGTTGTGGTGTGTGTGTGTGTGAGTGTGTAGGTGTGTTTGAGTGTGTGTGTGTGTGGTGTGTGTGTGTGTGTGTTGCATATATGTGTTTATATATAAAATATTATTATATAGATATTATATATATATATATATATATATATATGTATAATAATATGTATATGACTATATATCTTTGTATACACATACATATATATATACATATATATTATATATATATATAGATAATATAATATATATTATTATAAATATAATATATATATATATATAATATATATAAATATATATATATATATAAATATATATAAAATATATATATATATATATATATTATATATAATATATATATATATATATATATGTGTGTGTGTGTG
>NC_051388.1:22430483-22432983 GCF_015228065.2 Penaeus monodon | reverse complement strand
TAGAATTAGACTGAACTTCACACAGTACTACTTAGGTGTAAGAATCACTTTGAATAACAAAGAATTCCATGATGAGGAATATGTGGGTATTCACGAGTTAAATTGTCCATCGACGGCAGTGCCAGGGGGTCGCCTGTTGTTAGGAGTGCCCAGTTTCGTGCTTTTCCGGAATGCCTAGAAGGTCAGGTCGGCTCTACACCTTGGAGGAGCAGACAGGTAGTCTACACGCCCGGGTCAGGCAGACGGGAACGGTCCTAAGGGAAGTTTCCCTGCACAAGGCGACGTGCAACACTGTACACTCTGATCTGGGGACCACCAGACATCTGTAGGGTATCACTATCAGTGGAGGATCAGGTACAGACGGATCTGTAGGAGGAGACGAATGCCCATGTGCGCATATGGACAGTTCATTTCACGGGCAGACGCATTACAAATAATATATATATATATATATATATATATATATATATATATATATATATATATATATTTATGTTACATACTTTACAAATAATATATGTATATATATGTTATATACTTTTACACACACACACATACACATGCATCTATATATATATATATATATATATATATATATATATATATATATATATATATATATATATATATATATATATATATATATATATATATAATGTACATCATCATCATCATCAAGGGGCTAACGCCTACGGGGGCGCATGGCCGCATCCACCCTTCGCTACCAGCCATGAGGATCCCTCGAGGCGAGTCTCCAGGCAGGCACATGGCCCATTTCTAATTCCTCGCGACAGGTCTCGTCGAGCTGCCCAAGCCATGATCTCCTAGGTCGTCCCACAGGTCTCCTCTACCCAGGGTTGTCTCGCAGAGAGACAACCTGATGGGCAGGGTCGTCCATAGGGAGGTGAGCTAGGTGGCCATATAGCCTGAGTTGGCAATCCCGGATTATGCAAGTAACAGGTCCCATGCCAGTCTCACAGTGTAACCGCCGGTTGGACACATGGTCCTGCCAACTGTACCCCATGATCCGGCGAAAGGACTTGTTACAAAAGCCATCAAGGCGAGACTCCAAGACACTGGATAACGTCCAGGTTTTGCTTCCATAGAGCAAAACTGTCAGTATCAAGGCCTTGAAGACACGCAGCTTGGTCCTTCTGCATGGCAGTTCATGGCTCCTGTTGCCAGACCAATCCGTCTACTGACTTCCTGGTCTGACAACCCAGAGATATGGACTACGTTACCAAGGTATGTAAAACTTTCTGTAACTTCAACATCCTCGCTGCAAGCATGGTTCAACTGAACGGGTTCCCCTAACAGGCCCCCAATGTCCTGGATCTGGGTCCAGGAGATCTCTAGGCCTAGGGGCTTCGCCTCATTGCTAAATGCATCAAGAGCCACCGCAAGTGACTCCAAGGACTCAGATAGGATGGCAACATCGTCGGCAAAGTCAAGGTCTGAGACCTTAATATTGCCTAGTGTTGCTCCACACTGACTTTGGCTAGTAGCTCTGCCCATTATCCGGTCCATACAAATGTTGAAAAGTGTTGGTGTAAGGACACAGCCTTGCCTCACCCCTGAATTAACAGGGAAGAAGTTCGACATACCCCCACCACACTTTACAGCATTTTCAATACCAGTATAGAGGCTTGCTATCAGGCCAATAATCTGTGTCGGAATTCCCCTGACCCTCAGGATCTCCCATAGCAATGCCCGATGCACCGAGTCAAACGCCTTCTTGAGGTTGATGTAGGCTGCAAGCAACCCACGACCAAACTCATAATGGCTTTCCACAATTACTCAAAGCACTAGTATACGGTCTATCGTGGACTTGCCAGGAGTAAATCCAGACTGCTCCAGTCTCTGATGTATCAGTAGGTGATTGCGGATCCATTTCAGAAAAATGTGGGCGAGAACCTTGCCTGGTATGCTGAGCAGTGTAATGACACAGTAGTTGCTACAATCCCAACAATCCCCTTTCCCCTTCCAGAGAGGGATGACCACTCCCCTCAGCAGGTCAGGGGGAATGGTACCGGACTGCCAAATGGAAGTCAGGACTGTATGCAAGCCCTGAGCCGTAAGTTCACCCCCAGCCTTTAGCAGTTCAGCAGGGATATCACATATGCCTGCAGCTTTCCCACTCTTCAGCTTGGAAATCGCTATCCTAACCTCTGTTAGGGTAGGAGGTTTTTCGCTGATGGGTGGGTCCGGCACAGGCACTGAGACATCGCTTGCATCCAAGCTAACTGTTGGAGAGTCTACCTGGTACAACTGTTCAAAATACTCAGCCCAACTTTCACGAACCCCAACATGATCTGAGATGATCTGTCCATCCGCTGATTGGACTGCAGTCATCTGTGAGGAGGGCTTAGAGTTCAGTTTTCTCAGGGCTTGGTAGGCAGGGCGAAGGTCATTTACCAAGAAATGGCCTTCGATCTCCTTAGCAAGATTCCTTATGAACTGTTCCTTGTCTCTTCTCAGTAGTGTCTGAGCCCTACGCACC
>NC_051388.1:22417983-22420483 GCF_015228065.2 Penaeus monodon | reverse complement strand
TTCTCAACCGCATTCCCTTTCCTGGGATCCTTCTGGCACAACACTGTCCGTCCATGTGTTAACCATTTGGGAAGGGTATCCATTCCCATCAAAATCTTATTTAGTTGATCAGCAATTCTGTCGTGCATGTTGGTCAGGTTTTTGATCCAATATCCCTGGACACTATCTTTGCCTGGAGACTTCCAGTTTGGCATTTTCTTAGCTTGTTTTCTGACATTGTCAATACTTATAGTGACCCCTTCCTATGAGTGTCTCCCTTTAACTTCATCCTTTAACTCAGACAGCCATTCTGCACCTTTGTTATGTTCTTTCTCCACTGTCCAAATATCACCCCAAAACCTTCTACTCTCCTCAGCGTCTGGTACCTCGTTTGTTGAATTCCTTGAAAAATTTTTTCTGGTCAACACCAAATGTTCGATTTTGTCTGAACAGGTTAATCCTTTGATCATATTTCTTAATTTTTGCACTTTTGGCAATCATTCTTTGTCTCAATTCTTCAACCACAGTTTTAAAACCTTTCTTATTCACCCAATATTTCTCTTTCAGTCTCTGCAATTTTTCACATTTCTTGTGGCTGAGTTCACCTCTTAAGTCTCTCTCTAGTATGTTTACATCTTTCCTTACTCTTTTTATATCATCTCCAATGCGGCGTTTCCACCAAGGATCTTTCTTAGCTCTAAATTCCATCTTCTTTAACCCTAGCTGTTCTGCAACCCATACATTTGCTGCCCTTATAAATTCATTAGTTTCTGTGATGTTTTTGGTTTCAATGTGGCGAATCACTTGATTTACTCTATTTATTTCTCTCTTCAGTTTGTTCTTATCAACCTTTTTAAAGGATATTCCTTCTGCTGTTTTCTTTTCAACATGAATTTTTCTTAGATTCTCAACAATTACCCTTTGACTTTCAGACAAGATATTCTCTAACACATCATCATTTTCGACAACAAAACCTCCATTTTGCTGACCATTTTCCTCTACATTTACATTATCCACTAAATTTTCCTCAGCATCGCCATCCACAAAGTTTCCGTTATCTCTCTGCTCTCTACCATCCTCCTCCTCATTATTAGCTTCTCTTTCCTTTCCCTCTATAACACATTTTTTATCATTTCCAACTCAAGTTCTGAAAGCCAACCGTTCATTCTGATGGCTCTGGCCTGGTCACATATACGTTGCTTAGTCGACTCAAACCCTCCTCTGTTCCTCCATTCTCTGAACATTCTTTGCCTGTATCCTCTGTTAGGTTTTCCATTTTCATCAAATGGTTTACTTCTGTAAAAACATTCCATAACTACTTTATCCTGCTTTGTTCCACTTTGTTCTGACAGTAGTAGGATAACGACCGTGTCTCCGCTGTCGAACCGGAGAACACCTGCCGGGCAAGGGACCTTCACATAAAGTTCCAGCCCCATTCTCGCCGTTGCCTGGGTTATTTTGATTTGGCATTACACTCATAAAAAGGATTGTGGTGATACCACCAGTATTTTTATCGTGATACCATCACTAGGGAGGTTGCTATTCAAAGCTAAAGAGTCCCCCCCACCCATGAGACAGACTAGCCCCCGCCGGACGCCAACCGGTACTTCATGGTCTCGGGGAAGTTATTATTATCATTATCATTATTATTTTTATTATTATTATTATTATTATTATTATTATTATTATTATTATTATTATTATTATTATTATTATTATTATGATTATTACTATTATTATTATTATTATTATTATTATTATTATTATTATTACTATCAATTTTATTATTATTGGTATTATTGTTGTTGTTGTCGTTGTTGTTTTGCTATTGCTGTTGTTGTTGCTCCTACTATTATATATCTTTTTGTTATTATTATTATTATTATTATTATTATTGTTATTATTATTATTAGTATTATTATTGTTATTATTATTATTATGATTATTATCATTATTGTTATTATAATTATTATTATTGTTATTATTATTATACTATAATTGTAATTATTACTATTATTGCCATCATTGCTTTTTTCTATTATTGTTATTATATTAATATTGATATTTTTATCATTATCATCATCCTTAGTATTTTTATTATCAATATTAATATTATTATTCTATTGTAATTATTATTGTTGTTGATGTTGTTGCTGTTGTTTTTGCTTTTATGGCTTTTATACCTATTATTATCATTAATGTAACTACTTTATCGTTATTTTTGTTATCATTATTATTATCATTACTATTATTCTTATTACTATTATCCTTATTATTATCATTACTATTATTGTTATTACTATTATACTTATTATTATCCTTATCACCATTATTAGTATTATTATCATCATTGTCCATATCATTATGATTATTATACTAACAGCACAGTTAATAGAAACTCAAGAATGAATGCCACACTTAATGTAGCCTTTCCATGCGGAGCACTAATCGCCAGCACACAGAGCAGTATGGAATTCCTTATCCATGATGTCAATAACGACGTGAACGAGACCAGCTTCAT
>NC_051388.1:22370483-22375483 GCF_015228065.2 Penaeus monodon | reverse complement strand
ACTGTCATCGATGAAACAATACAAAACAAAAGAATAAATAAGTTCTTTAAAGGTCAAGCGTAGGTTGACTTTCTGGAAGCAGTAAACTAACATTTAAAAAGAAAATCAAGCCTAGCTTGTTGAGTTCAGAGATATTACAGAGAATTCCGCTCTCCGTGTCATGAATAGATAGTCACACACAAATAAAATACCACAAGGGATACGGAAAAGAGCAGTTTGTGTTCTTCTAAGTATAACGACATAAAGCCCTAGGAAAATGTGGCATATCACTGGACGTGATCAATGCTGCTTGATAAAAATCCAAAACAATTAAGCCCCTTCGTTATTTCTGCACAAGGAATAACCTCCTGAATAATGTTTAGCATACCAGAAACCTTACTACAAGAAAAGCGAACCTTCTTGCTATCTACACACTGTTTGAAAACCATAAAAATCTCTAAAACATTTATACCTCGCCAGAATGTGTACACAGATCACAGACGATTAACCAGTTGATGGTGATGATGAAAATAACGATATTGATGATGATAATAAGAATAATGTTGATTATAATAATAATAATAATAATAATAATAATAATAATAATAATAATAATAATAACAATAATAATAATAACAATAATAATAATAATTATTATTATTGTTGTTGTTGTTATTATCATGATAATTATTGTTATTGTAGTTTTGTTGTTGTTGCAGCTGTTTTTATTATCATTTTTATTATCATTATTTTAATTGTTATTGTTATTCTTATTTTTTTATTATCATTATCTTTATTATCCTTGTTATCAGTATAATTATTATTATCATCATTATCATTATTATCATTATTATAACAAGAATCACAACAACGATAACGATGATAGTCATTATAATCGAACAAGAGGCAACTAAAACCCAAATAGTTACCTACATAGCATCTACATGGATCGAGCCGTATCAATAAAACAGAAAAAAAGAAGATACACCTATAAAATCATTCTCGAGCCGTCTCAAAAAAAAAAAAAAAAAAGGCAGTCTAAGAGGAAGACAAACGAAAGACGAAGAAATAATTCAGTAAAACAAGGAACTTATTCCTCCCCCTGTGATTTTCTGCTTACGCAAGAACCAAGGGACGACTTACTAGTTATGCTTAGTGACCTTATTGAGGAAACGCATATCTATTCATGACGTGCGAATGTGACAGGTGGAAACTAAAGGTCAGTGAGAATAAGTTCTGCAGGGTATTAGGAACGCAAGGAGAGGTAAATGTTAGGGTGTCCCTCGCAGTCAGGAAAAGGTCAACATGAATAAAGGAGCGAACTAAAGTAAAAGAAATAAAGAGGATAAAAAGCAAAGTGGTTTCGATATAGGTGTTATCTTATTGCCGTAGTATTAATATAATGAAGATGATGATTATGCTAATAATAGTAATGGTGATGGTAATGGTAATGGTAATGGTAATGGTGATGGTTATAATGATAATGATAATGATGATAATATTTATTGTTATAGCTATTATTATTATTTATTATTATTATTTATTACTATTATTGATCGTAGGAGAAGTAGGAGGAAAGAGAGAGAGACATGTGATATTGTTGTTGGTAATTCTTATTTTTGATATTATAATTGTTGTTTTTATATAAAAAAATAATAATGATAATAATAATAATTATTATTATTACTATTATTATTATTATTATTATTATTATTATTATTATTATTATTATTATTATTATTACTAAAATAATAATAATTACTATTATTTCCATAATAAGGATAATCGTTATTATTACTACAATAATAACATATATTATTATTGTCATTATTATTTCTTATCATTATCATTGTTATTTTCATTATCATTATCATCACCATCATCACAAAAATCATCAGAATCACTATCATCATCACCATCGCTATTATCATTTTCCAGAATATGTAAAGCAAATCTCAGGAAATAACTTTTCCGAATCCTGTATTCCCAAGAATTTGAATTTTTTGAAATGCTAAGTTTCATAATTGCGGTAAATTGAAAGACGTGTCGGCTTCTAATCTTTCTTTATGGCGAAAAATTCAAGAAATACATGGAAATGGAGGCGCGAAGCACCATTTAGAAAGAATCTTCATTGTGATTAGAAGTATTTGTTATTTTAATACGTATTTGGTCAAATGAAACTGAGATAACTTTTTACTTTTTTACTAATTCTACATTTATTTGTTGATTTATTTATAATAATATTAATAATAACGAGTATCATTATTATTAACAAATAATTAAAAACTTTAAAAACAGCAGAATAACAACTTGCTTCGTGAAAAAAATTACGTTTATCAATATATATACTATAAACACACACACGCACACACACACACACACACACACACACACACACATACACACACACATACACACACACACACACACACACACACACACACACACACACACACACACACACACACACACACACGTGTGGAATTCATGTCGAATAATTTACAAGAAAAACAACGAAGGGAAGTATACAAACACACACACCCACATATGTGTGTGTGTGTGTAACTGATATACATACATTCATACTGGTGTATAAAGAAAAAGAAGAAAAGAAAAGAAAAGAAAAGAAAAGAAAAAAAAATATATATGTGTGTGTGTGTGTGCGTGTGCGTGTGTGTGTGTGTGTGTGTGTGTGTGTGTGTGTGTGTGTGTGTGTGTGTGTGTGCGTGTGCGTGTGCGTGTGCGTGTGTGTACATATATATGAATATACATATATATACATATATAAATATATATATATATATATATATATATATATATATATATATATATATTACTGTTATAGACGCGGCAACTTACAACAGCAACAGCAATAACAAGAGGAATAACATATACGCAGACGAGCAGAAGTTACAATAGGAACCTTCTGAATCTCAATGAGTGGCGTTTGGCAGTTTTAGAAACTGCGACCTACATTTAGGATATGCTATTATTGGTAATATATCCATAATTATATCTATCTGACCTATCTATATATATATGATCAATACACCTCAGCTGACGAAGTGTCGCCTCGCTTTATAAAGCATATGGCTGTTAGAGTGGGGAAAAGAAGTCAAGATGGCCACAGGGGAAAAAGTAGTAAAAAGTTTGATAAATGCTGCTCTAGTATATGGTTCTTTCAAAATTTTGGATTTTTTTTATTGTATAGAGCGTAATGACAGTGAGGTACTAAAACTGAACATGAGATAAATGTAAAAGTTTAAAGGAGGAGGGAGACTCAGAGAGACAAATAAGTGAGACTAATACTAAAATGAACCATGAGTTAGGGAGACTAGTTGATAACTGTTCAGTTTAATATACTGTTCCTTGATCCATGTCGCCGTCGTACGAAATTTGAGGCTAATTCACAATATCAACCGTTCCATTCTTCATTGAGCACTTACTAGGTACCTCCGTGGTCGTGGTCCTCGTTTCTGATCCATACGTCATGACTAGAAGGACTTTTTTTAACATAATGGCAAGGAACCTTTTAGTATGCTACTGTGTCTGCCGAAGGCGCTCTAGCCTCCAGCGTCGCTTTATTTCCTCTTCACTGTATGTGTTTGTCTGTATAAGTTGCCCTATTCTCGTCCACTACCTTGTACTTGTATCTGTTCCAACGGAACTCGAATGTTGAACATGACTTCAGTCGATTTTTCAGATCATTTCGGACTGGCTGACAAGGGCAATGTCGCCTGTTGATCTTAGATTGTTTAGATATTCGTCCCCTACTTTAATACCCTTTCCGTTCCATTCTAGCTTCTTTAATATTTCCTCAAGGCAGGATATAAAGAGTTTGGGTGAGATGGTGTCTGTTATTTGAGTTAGTGTGTAGATGTGCCCTGTCTGATATTTAGGCTGACTAAAATCTAGTCTCAGAGATGCGAGTCGTAATGACTTTTATGATCAGCTTGAAAATATTTGAGATGGTGCATATGGATCTGTATTTTTTTATATGTTAAAAATTTTATTTTTCCAGGTTTTCGGAGTTTTGCCGTTGATAAGGTATGTGTTGAAGAGAGTGGCTAGTTTCACTGTTGCGATTTGTCCTGCATCTATTATCAGATCTATACTTATTCCGTCTTCTGGTGTTTTCTCTCTCTTCATACCTATGACCGCTCTTTTTATTTCTTTTGCTGTGATTTTAGGTTTAACTCTAACTGCCGTGTTTTTCTCTGCCTGTGGTTGTTCATTTCAATTGTATAAATCCCTGTAAAAGTATATGTTTGATTTCTCCCTACTCCAAACTTTAGTTATTGTCATGATGTTACCTGAAGTCATTGTTTCATTTATTTTTGAATGTTGTATCTGTGTACATTCTCCCTCTTATTTATTCTTTGTTGGTTTAACTTATTCTATTTTATCCCTGTTTGGAGATATTTCCATGACCTTTCGTTTTTGCATAAGCTGTGTATGTATGTGTGTGTGTGTGTGTGTGTGTGTGTGTGTGTGTGTGTGTGTGTGTGTGTGTGTGTGTGTGTTGTGTGTGTGTGTGTGTGTGTGTGTGTGTGTGTGTGTGTGTGTGTGTGTGTGTGTGTGTGTGTGTGTGTGTGATTGGTGCGAAGTGACTTTTCCGTAGCATTTCGTTTTATTCTCTATTTTCTTTGTACAAGAAGTGGTAGATTATCACTTGCGTTCGAACTTAGTACATGAGGTGAAAAATTATGGCACGCCCTTCTTAAGACAGGGGACATGTTGCATAAACATGAAATATCCACAATTTTCCGTTGAATTTTTTTTTAGATCTTTCTGTGCAACGAAGGTCTCCTCTTATATATCCTTATGGTCTCCTTATCGAAATACTGAGTGTTTGATATGTAAATTGAAGGTTTAATTCGATTAGTATGCTAAGATGAGGCTCTAAGAATATGCCTTTCTTTGTCTAGGGAAATAAGCTAACATGCGAATGGGCCTTTGTGGCGTGAAGGATATTCCCCTGGAAGAGCTTTATTTAAATTAAGACCGCAGAGAACGTGAAC
>NC_051388.1:22347983-22357983 GCF_015228065.2 Penaeus monodon | reverse complement strand
TTTCTTTTATCAGGAGTGTTATCCACGGTGCTGGTGGACGTCGAATTTCCCTTGTCACAGTAGGAGCACAGAGGTTCAGATTTTTCTTAAAAATATCATTGAACAAGTCAACTTGTTTGTCGACATCGTCTGTATGAATTATTTGGCTTAGGGCGCCAGCATCATTTAAGAGTAGGTTACAAAGCGTATTTTGGTTGTAGTTCCTTTGGCATCTGAATGTCTTGATTATAGGTTTACGCTTTGGTTTGTGGATGTCTATTGTGGCTGTGATGAGCTCATGATCTGCAACAGGGCATGGAACGACGTCAGAGTTTAATATCAATTCAGGCTTATTTGTTAGGATGACATCTAATAGTGTACTGGAGAACTGTGTGATTCGTGTTGGCTTCTGGATAACTTGGCTGAGATTACAATTGCTGATGACTTTGGACAGTCTATTGTCTTTTTGGATATCTAAAAGGTACTTGAAAGACTCCGCTGAAGCGTGAGGATGTCTGTAAATGCATCCTATAATTACTGACGGCAGTTTTCGACATTGAATGCTGAGCCAAAGGTCTTCTACTCCATCAATTTTGCTTGCGGTCAAATTCAATGGATTTACTTTCAAGTTGTCTCTGACATAGATAGCGACTCCTCCTCCGCGTCCTTTGTCTTGGCGATAGATGTTATAGTTGGGAAAGCAAACATACTTATCTTCTAAATCATTGGTCAGCCAAGTTTCACTAATGCACAGGACGTCGATTTCTCGTTCTTGAACCAGTAATTCTACATCATTAGTTTTACTTAGTAGAGACTGTGCATTTATGTGTTCCACTTTAACAAAATTTCCTTTGAAATGACTAGAGTCAGGGATCTGAGCGGCTATGTCTTCTTGGCCAGCATCCTAGCGTCTATGTTGGAGGCACAATTTACTTGGAGGCCCAAGAGAGTGACAGAGAGCACATCTGATTTTATGGTCATATCGACACGAGGATTGATGGTGGTTATACTCACCACAGTTATGGCATCCCCTTGCCCGTTTTTCATTACTTAAGGCACGTCTGTTAAAGTGTGGTCTGTGATGATGATCTTGTTTTTCATTTTGCCAGTTTGAAGAAAACTTGGTGTTATGAATGTTTTGTTTGATCTGTGAGGTTCTGTTATAATCTGACCAACAACGCATTTCCCTATTATCAGTCATACTTAGGTCATTGATTCTCAGTCGAGTGGGAGCTTTACCTCCTCCAGTGTTGTTATTATCACCATTGTTAAACTTGGTATAATATCTTTTGGCTGAGTTCCAGTCATGGCATAGTTTGAAATGGGGACATTGCTTCTTAATGGTACTTAATAAACGGATTGCTCCGAGTCTATTGAGCAAGACCCCGGAGAATTCCTCACCATCCTGAACATCAAAACAAAGTTCATCTAAATCACCAGTGCCAAGTCTGAAAGGCAGGTCAGTTTTGATGATGCTGACGCCATTAGAATGACTCCAATCCATTAATTGCTCATTAAAACTTAGAATCTTATCATTTAAATTACCCTCCTTTAGAGTTGGCACTAGCTGACAAATATAAAATTCCATATTGTCACACCTTTGTTTTAAAATACTTATGAGCATCCCGACGTTGTCCAGAATCGTAGTGGGGCTGGCGTCTTCTAAGATGTCTTGGAAGCCACAATAAAGGATGCATCGTGTGGGGCTCCAGTTGAGTTTCTCCTCCACCCAGCACTTCAAGAGGTCAACGTTGGCTTCCTTTATGGTCCGTATGAAACAATCCTCTCCTAGATCGGCGGCGCGCACGTAGCTGAGGTTGGTGTCTCCCAGGAGGAGGGTCTTCTCACACGGGGGGCGGGTGTTCGACACACTGTTCGTCGGTGCCCTGTCCTGACCTGGCGCCGAATTAGAACTTACTTCTTTGCTGCGTCGAACCTCGTCTTCTAGCGCTGTCACACGGTCGCTAAGTTTATTTATGGTGACATAAGCAGTCTTCAGCATGTCATTTAGCTCCTCGATCATTACATCTTTGATGGAGACCTTTCCCTTTAGTTCAATTATGTCAGATATTATTTTCTGTAGTGGCGAGTCTGCATCGCCCATCTGCCGTTGCCGTTCATTGTTATCATTGCTAGGTGAGTCATGCTTGCTCATGATCATATCGACGAGCTTCTCCTTCGTCACCCATATTTTGTTGAAACCTAATTCACGGCAACGTTTCTGAAGATCTGTCTTCTTGAAATTTGAGTGAAGATATTCCCAAGTTGGATTTTCGAGAGAAGGGGCATGGGCAGTTGGAGCGCCCTCCTCACTCACTGCTCCAGTTGAAAGGTCGAGGACGGTTTCCATGGCGATGGCAGCAGCGTCGTTGTTTTCGTCTGCTGTTGGTCCTTACTGCGCATGCGCAAAATTGGAGGGAAATGGCGAGGGAGGGTGGAGGGTAGCGATTGAAATTTTTTATTCAAAATTTCACTAAGTCCAAAAAACCCTTTTATCACTACGAGCCCCCTGCCTGATCACTCTACTTTCATGTACCTTCTGTGAAAAGTACAGCGTTGTAGTATCCGTATTTTCTTTTTTAATTTGGCCAAAGTAGTAGTGGAGCGCACAGCCTTGTTTGTTTGTTTACATCCGTCCGAGAGAGAGAGAGAGAGAGAGAGAGAGAGAGAGAGAGAGAGAGAGAGAAAGGGAGAGAGAGGGAGAGAAAGAGAGAGAGAGAGAGAGAGAAGAGGAGAGAGAGAGAGAGAGAGAGAAGAAGAGAGAGAGAGAAAGAGGAGAGAGAGAAGAGAAGAGGAGAGAGAGAGAGAGGAGAGAGAGAGAGAAGAGAGGAGAGAGGGGAGAGAGAGGAGAGGAAGAGAGAGAGAGAGGAGAGAGAGAGAGAGGAGAGAGAGAAGAGAGAGAGAGAGAGAGAGAGAGAGAGAGGGAGAGAGAGAGAGAGAGAGAGAGAGAGAGAGAGAGGAGAGGAGAGAGAGAAGAGAGAGAGAGAGAGAGAGAGAGAGAGGGGAGAGATGAGAGAGAGAGAAGGGGAGGAAAGAGAGAGAGAGAGAGAGAGAAGAAGTAGAAGAGAGAGAGAGGAGAAAAAGGAGAGAGAGAGAGAGAGTAGAGAGAGAGAGAGAGAGAGAGAAGTTCACAATACGGGTGAAGCAGAAGAGAGAGAGAGAGAGGGAAAGAGAGAGAGGAGAGAGAGAGGAGGGGAGAAGGGAGAGAGAGGGGAGAGAGAGAGAGGAGAGGGGAGAGGGGAGAGAGAGAGAGATGAGGAGAGAGAGAGAGAGAAAAAGAGGAAATGGGAAAAGAGAGAGAGAGAGAGAGAAAGAGTATTCACAATACGGATTGAAGCAGGGAGAGGAGAGAGAAAGCAGAGGAGAGAGAGAGAGAGAGAGAGAGAGAGAGAGAGAGAGAGAGAGAGAGAGCAGAGAGAGCGAGAGAGAGAGAGAGAGAGAGAGAGAGAGAGAGAGAGGAGAGAGAGAGAGTATTTCACAATACGGATTGAAGCACAGAGAGAGAGAGAGAGAGAGAGAGACAAGAGAGAGAGAGAGAGAGAGAGAGAGAGAGAGAGAGTATTTCACAATACGGATTGAAGCACAGAGAGAGAGAGAGAGAGAGAGAGTATTTCACAATACGGATTGAAGCACAGAGAGAGAGAGAGAGAGAGACAGAGAGAGAGAGAGAGAGAGAGAGAGAGAGAGAGAGAGAGAGAGAGAGAGGGGGTGATTTCATAATACGGGTTGAAGCAAAGCCTGTGGCGGTTTAACCTTTATTGTTAGTTACGGAAATGTACCACAAGGGAAGCATGGGCACTTCACGGAAGACAGTCAAGGGTCAGTTTGGCCTGGGTACCCACGCTATGATGACACGGCTGGCGTGGGTGGCGTGGGGCGTCCTATTTTCCGTGGTATCCGTAGCCAAGATGTCCGTTTTAATTCGGCTAGAATATTATTCTGATACCGCTCTTCACGCTACGCATGGCGTCCCGCCGTGCTAAAGGTGAATGGCCATGCCCAAGCAGGGACTGCATGTTCGTTACCACCTTCGCGATGACTTGACCTTCGGTAGCTGCAACCTCTTGTCATGGATGGTCCTTGAGACTGCATCACTGGCGTTGACATCAGGATTGACAAGGCTGACTTGCCTCGCCAATCGCTAATGGTGTCCTGAGCTAAGTTATGGGTGCCCGGTACATGGCAAGTGCATGAATGAACAATGGTGCACAGGGGATGGGGTAGGAGAAGGTAACTTACGGACATGTAAGTGAGCCAAAGATACGGGAAACATAAATATCAATCATTTGTTGGCGACTATTGTTGCTGCATTGCTTACCAAGGGTTACCTTGGATTATTACCACCCAAGGAAGCTATTTCTTGTGATATGTGTATATTTGGCCTCGGTCTCTTCCTCTCTACGTGACGGTAGGATATGACATAACACAACGCCGGTACGAACAACGACGTTGAAATCTCGCAGGAAGTGGGGAGAACATAAGTTCCAGTAGTATAATGTCTGTGATAAGCTCATTGCACTTGAATGTGGCAGTGGAAGATTGAAGAAATAAAGGACAGAAATGTCGTCGAAAGGTAGAAGGAATGGACGTGGTGATGACCTGATACCATCGAAATACCACTGATTAACTATGTCATAATGGTAACAATTGCATCTGAACAGTCATCGCTGAAAAGTGACAATGGACACGAATTACACACAATCACACCTGGGAATGCCTGGGTGCAAACGTTCATGAAATTAGTTGAGGGGGGGGGGGAGGTGATTAAGCGGCCCTGAGATAACCTAAGAATGACTGAGTACAAGTACAACACTTGCAGGATGTAAAAACATGTTATTTGTTTTGTGATGGAAAAGGTGAACATAGTCAGCGGTGATGGAAGTACGAGGTGTCATAGAAATTAAGACAGACCGGAAATTGTGAGGATATATTAAGGGCATAATAGCAGGGAACACGGTCTGTAAGAGTGAATAGAGGATTAAGGTTATTGGAAGTGGTATGCTGGAGGATGGGGTCGATGTCCAGGGGGATACGATCCCCTTCGAGGCCTCAATGAGGTCATTAACGAATGTGTTAATATATTGTGTAATAGAGTTCACTGTTCCTTGATAGGAAACGGCATTAAACACAAGCTCTGTGAAGTGGCTAGTGTTAAAGGTATACAAGATGTTTACCGAGAATAGAAGTATCAAATCGTTTGTTCATTGTAGACAAGGTCGACTGATACTCACAAAATTCAGAAGTTAGTGCGTCGTCATCGACGACAACGAAAAGTGAATGTGCTACCTTCCTTATGAGGTTTACTAAAAGTTGTGTGTTCAATGGGTTCCCAGGCTACTCCCACCTCTCCAGAGGCAGTAATGTATCCATTGCTTCAAGGCTCTTTTAGCCATGTGCCAAGAAAACCAGGACTATTTTGACAGGCTAATTATGCAGGATGAAACTTGGGTTTGATCCAATGATCCAGAAACTAAGGCCAAGTCAAAACAGCCACGTGTCACCCCCTTGACAGGCAGGGTCATGCTCACTGTCTTTTGGAATCACCATTGAGGAGTGATGATAGATTTCCTGGCAAAAGATACTACAATTACAGGAGAGTGCTATACTTCAGAAATTATGAGAGGCTATCAAAACCAAGACGTGCGGAATGTTAATCAAAAGTGTCCGCCTCCTACCAGACTATGCCCCTGTTCACGACTCTCACATTGCCCAGATGGAAGTGCAGTCTTGTGTCTACAACATCCTTTCTCATCCTCCTTCTGACTTTCACCTCTTCCCGTCCATGAAATCACTCTTGAAAGGCAAACGTTTCCAAGATGATGAGATTTCTGAAGTCACTCCATGGCTTCAAACGCATCCAGCAGACGTTTGCTGTAACAGAGAACGTTATGGAACCTTATAGAGATGTGTATCATCATGAATATGAAATTTCAGCCTACTAGGATAAGCGGAAATGGCTCAGGTAAAATCTTTAATGGGCGCCCCTCGTATATGTGTGTATATATTTATATATATGCATATATATATATATATATATATATATATATATATATATATATATAATATATATATATATATATATATATATATATATATATGTGTGTGTGTGAGTGTGTGTGTGTGTGTGTGTGTGTGTGTGTGTGTGTGTGTGTGTGTGTGTGTGTGTGTGTGTGTGTGTGTGTGTGTGTGTGTGCATGTGTATATATAATAAAGTATATGTGTATGTGTATATTTATGTATATATATATATATATATATATATATATATATATATATATATATATATATACATATATACATATACATACGCACACCCATGTATGTGTATATTTACATGTATACATGCCGTTCGAAAAAAACAATTTTACCTGGATATTAATAAATATGTAACAGACTATTTATTCAATGATTTATTTAGTCTAGTTAGAAGGAACCATGTTAGTTATCCTGAAACAACTGCTGCTTTGTAACATGCTGTTGGAGAGGTATCATATTTGCGCTATATTATTCACAGTAGGGGAAAAAATACGTGAAATCTTTCAGACAATTGAACGAATAAACTTATATATATATATATATATATATATATATATATATATATATATAATATATATATATATATATAATGTATATGTATATATTATATATATATATATATATATATTATATATATATATATATATATATATATATATATAATATATATATACATAGATATATATAATATTATATATATATATATATATATATATATATATATATATATAACACATTATATATATATATATATATATATATATATATATATATATATATATATATATATATAATATATATATAATATATACATATACACAATATATAGTATTATATATATTATATATATTATATATATATATATATATATTATATAGTATATATATATAGTGTGGTTGTGTGTTTATGTATGTATATACACATAATGTGTTAATATGTAAATGATATGTACTCCCTCGCAAGGAGCACCGGTCTCCTGGCCTTCACCGAGTGGCCATTCCGTCTCAGATGTCCCGCCTTAACAGCCTCGCATCCTTGTGTGGACTACTACTTGGCAACCTCGAAGGACTTCCTCAAGATGTAAACTCTTTATTTTATTGTTAACATTAGACGTTTTCTGCTTTGAGGGCTACACATCCCCTGTGTCCCTTAAATTCGGACGTTGGAATTTTGTGTTAGATGTTATTCATATCTGTTAAATGGTGATAATTTTGTGTCCGTTATTGATTTCACGTTGTATAGTAAATTGCATTTACGTGTGCAGTTCGTCTGGACTCACCTTTCTATGTTGCTTGTTTCAGAAGGTCGGAATATGCATTCATTTGCGGAAAGTAAAATAAAACGAAAATAAATTCATAAAAAGCAATATGATAGTAAGTTTGCGTAAAAAGGGGCAAAGCCAATAACAAAATATTTTTTTCTTCATCCCCCCTCCAGTTCCTTGAAGTTCTCAGCGACCGAGGCACCGAACAGAATCTTGTTTTAACCAGGAGTACATGCGAATCCTCCCCAGGTTCTTTCATTTATCCTAGAGACGCTTCAGTTTAGTAGTGGATTATTGCAATATAGCTACTCTGATAATTTATGAACCTGTAAATTCAAATGAATGTCAATATCATCTGAACGAAAAACAAATCACAGAAGCACTTCAATTGCCAACTGTTGACCCAGTACTCACTTTCAACGACAAATACACACAGTCATATGGTGTAGCCATGGGCTCCCTCTCAGGTCCCATCTATGCCAATATCTTTCTATGCCACCACGAAAAAGAATGGTTAAATCAATGCCCTTATGAATCTATACCAAGTCTGTCTATTGAGACATTGATGATACGTTTCTTCTATTTAAAAACCTCCCTCAAGTTAAACGGTTTGTTCTTATCCTAATACAAGACATCCCAATCCAAAGTTCACGTACGAAGCTGAACAAAACCCAAAACCCTTCATCAGAGAGAGGCAGGCTAACAATATCGGTATACAGGAAACATTTACTTGTTAGGGTGTAAACTGCTCAAGTTTCTTTCCTAAGCTATTTATACTCAGTAGCATTTCAACCTTGATTAAAAGACCATGCAACAGCTGGTCTGATTATGTCCGTTGTTACAAAGAGATGGTATTCTTACTTAATTACTTCAAAGAGAATTTATACTCCAGCAGATTGTTTTACAGAATACATTTTTTTTACAAGAAACACTCCCCTTATACACTGATATTATCAGTTGTAAAAGTCCTTTGTTATATTACACTTCCATACCTTAGAACTCAAGTTTTAACATAAGAAAGGAACTTCAAAACATTTTTAAAAACACATTCCCCCAAAGTGAACTTAAATTTATTTTCAAAACAACTACTATTACGCGTTCTCTTTTAAATAAATCTAAGCATTTAACATTTGCTCAGAGAGCCTGTGTTGTCCATCAAAGTAAATGTTAGAGATGTAACTCTCGATATGTAGGTAGCACCAAATGCTCTCTACAACACCATGTCTTAGAACACACGGGGAAGTCTTACTATTCAGGTATTCAGTTCAGTTCACTTCCAACACTGTTTTTTCCACTAGAGATCCACTCACACAAAAATATTTTCACATTCTGACGTCAGCCTCACACAGACTTAACTTCATCACTTTAGAATCTTTGTTTGAATCAAGGAAGAAATTAGACCTTAATAATACAACTGCCATTCCATTACACATTTTAATAATAATGCTTTTACCTTCTTATGATGATTTTACAGCCCATTATTTCGTTTGTTTTAGTGGCTGTTTAAAATTCTAGTATGTTTATCGCAGAAGTGATTAAATACATTGTTTTACATCTTTTAACTATATTTTTTTCTTTTAAACGACCCACCTTTTGTACTGCTTGTATCACCTTTTACATTATTATGAACCATTCTTACTCTGTTGCAATTCTTGATAATTTTACTTATTTTTATGATTCTACTTTGATCTATTTAGCACTGATGGTGAAATTAGTAACATTAGAATATCTGAAGAAACTAAATTGATATTCATAACTGCCTTGGTATTACTTTTCCTGTGTGTGTGTGTTTGTGTGTGTGTGTGTGTGTGTGTGTGTGTGTGTGTGTGTGTGTGTGTGTGTGTGTGTGTGTGTGTGTGTGTGTATTTATATATGTATATGTATGTTTATATATGTTTATATACATATATATGTATTTATATATTTATGCATACATATGTACATATGTATATATAAGTATATATACATATACAAGATTTATATGTATATAAATAAGTATATATACATGTGTATATATATAAGCAAACGCGCACGCACGCACGCACGCACGCACGCACGCACGCACGCACACACACACATACACAGGATTAGCCAGCTACTCTCGCACTTACAGTTCAATTCAAATTTTTGGTTTTGTTACTTGGTATAACCTGATAGGAACTTGAAAGTTATTGCTTATAAGTGGGGAAATTTTATCATCAGCTTCACTGTTTCTATGAATCCTTCTTGAATTGAACATATAATGTAATAAGAATCAATGAAAGTATGAGGTACATTAGCGAGGAAATAGCTTTGCTAAAAAGCCCCCCTTTTGTCTAGCCTCTCTTTGTTTGTGGTTCCCATTGTTTCGTTACATTAAACAAAAATTACTTGACTTGTTTATCGCAGTTCCCATCACAATATCACCTGCTTCTTTATCTAATTACCAACTTATAATAAAAAAAAATTGACTACTGAGGCTCATGTTAAGTTTTATTTGTTATACAGAATGGCCCCTGTTCCTGGACTGAGCATGGTAGACAGGGTGAGAGTTGTTCTCCATGAGGAAGGCTACAGCTGCAATACAATTACCGAAAGGGTGAAGGTAGCAAAGTCTACTGTGCAGGAGATAGTTAAGAAGCACAAAAAATAGGAACAGGGAAAGACAGGTAAGGCAGAAGACAACAAAAAGATAGGATACAGTCATTATAAAGGCTGCTTTATGAGATAAAAGGAAGACAG
>NC_051388.1:22335483-22337983 GCF_015228065.2 Penaeus monodon | reverse complement strand
AGTAGCAGGAGAAGCAGTAGCAGTAGTGTAATGAGAATGATAATGATATTGATAATGATGATAATAATAATGATAACGATAATGGTGATACTACTACTACTATTACTAATACAATATTAATAATAATAACAATAATAATAAAAATAATAATAATAATAATAATAATAAAAATCATTATCATTATCATTATCGTTATCGTTATCGTTATCGTTATCGTTATCGTTATCGTTATCGTTATCGTTATCGTTATCGTTACCGTTACCGTTACCGTCATTATCATTATTATCATTTATGATAATAATAATAATAATAATAATAATAATAATAATGATAATAATAATAATAATAATAATAATAATAATAATAATAATAATAATAATAATAATAATAATAATAATAATAATGGTAATAACAATGATAATCATATTTATCGTTATCGTTATCGTTATCGTTATCGTTATCGTTATCGTTATCGTTATCGTTATCATTATCATTATTATCATTTATAATAATAATAATAATAATAATAATAATAATAATAATAATAATAATAATAATAATAATAATAATAATAATGAATATGATGATAATAATAATGATAATGATAATGATAATGATAATGATAATGATAATGATAATCATAATAAATGTTAGTATTACAAAATTTGACTGCCATGTTATTATAATAAAAATTATATATTGCTTGTCTGGTGCAAATTGTTAGAAAATAACAAATTAAATTAAATTTAATACCATGTTAACTATTCCATAACGTAGCTGTCCTTTAGGTTTCCAAATGATATTGGTAGGAACTGTATTTACCTCCATCTTGAGTACTACCAGCCACAACTTCAAAGATGGTTGGTATCCCTTCTCTTCAATATAATCTTCTCCAAAAGTTTCGTGGGTGTCTGTGGTAATGGACTCTGGTGAATCTGGATTGATAATCACATCTGGAGCCCGAGATGGTTCTGGGTGTGACTTGTGCTGTATATTTCTTAATATTTTAGATTCTGAACTGGGAATCCCTTATCTTGAGCCTTCAAATAAATGGAGGTATTTCATATGGCAGTTCTCTGCTTCTTGAGAGCTCTTGCAAAACATATCACAAATTTTGCACATATGATACCTATGAAGTGAGAAATACAAAATATGAGTACACTATAGTCCATGACCATTGCCATTTTATGTCGACAAACAAGGATACACACACACACACACACACACACACACACACACACACACACACACACACACACACACACACACACACACACACACACACATAAGCAGTCAATATGGAAGCAATGGTAAAGTGGTAAAATTAACAGAAACTGATAACTTCTTTTTTTTGTACATGTACATGCACGGAAAGGTGATCTAATTGTTTCCACGTGAATGATTAATTGTTTTGCATCGTCAGTGCATTAGCATACCATTAGGGCGCTAAAAGTTAGGATATCAAACATATAAATATATACATTTCTACAAGCTATTTTCAGATAATTCTTTCAATATTTAACTTGATTGTTTTCAGTGCTATTTGGAAAAGAATATATGAATGAACAAACCCTTTGGATTTTCCATGCTGTTATTTCTTGTGTAAATCAGTTATGCAGATGTTGGAGAGAGAGAGGTTTTTCATAATAAAAGAATTTGCCAGCTATGTCCGTTTCCAATCATTTGATACAGTATATGTTTACAAAGACTTTCTGTGAATAAATTTGGTTCATTCATCGTATTTTTTTTTTTTTTTACAAGAAATGTGGTACTACTCATTTATTGACATAATCTATTGTTATATTAAACATATACGCAAGATATATAGTCTTTACCATGGTTATTTTTTAATCATATGACAAGTTCGTGGTATTTCTCTATAGAATTTCCATAGAGAATGGTTGTAAAATCATGCATATATTCTTTCGATTTACAATTTTAATTTATAACAAATGATCTAGTGGGAGTTAATTAAGAATATATTCTCTAGCCGATGTCTGCCTAGGATAGATATGCTCTGCACAGGCGCATTACAGACGATGGGTGGAACCATAACAATGACGTCATGCTCGGACGGAACTGGCAGCAAAACCTTAACTGCTCACCGAACTGTTAAGACATTAACGTTAACACTTTGGTTGATATTGCCGAAGAGGCCTTTAGTCACAATGAATATCATATCAAAGAAATTATTTAAACTCGTAGCTATCTGAGAAGACATTGAGACAATGTCCATGAGGGAAGACGTTCGTGACAGAAAACATAGGGATCGTTGTTATAAAAGAGTATATGACTCACTTTATAGAATGTTTCATTTCACTATAGGATCATAAGGCTTCTCATAGTCTTGCCAGTGAACACAAGGTTCGCTGGCCATTTAATAAGGATAAGACCGAGGAGGGCTCGGAAATTATAATTTTCGTTGAGTTAAAATAATTACCTTATAATTTGATATTATTGTGATATACCGAGTTTCTTTATATTAACTGTTGTCTGTATA
>NC_051388.1:22325483-22327983 GCF_015228065.2 Penaeus monodon | reverse complement strand
ATTATGCAGTGATATCATAACATGCTATTAGCTTGTAAGTCAAACGACAAGTGATAATGTACAATATGATAGCATGTTTTCTGTTTATGGCGCTAACGAAAGTGGGCATTGAGCAGATTATGTTTACCTATTATCATTTTGATCCTCAGCATGCATGTTCTGTTTATTTAACTTTAGATGTGCACAATTTTAAATCCAAAACTTTATACTAGTTTTATTATTGTAACTTTTGTCTTTTTCACTACTAGACTTTTGTATTACGTATTGTAATAACCATATTTATTATAATAATTATTACCATTATCAAAATATTTACAGTTATTACTATTATTATTATTTGAATTATAACCGTTATCATCATTATCATTCTGATGCATGATAGATATTATTGTCTATATGAACCGTAAAAGATGGTAATATAAACTAATTTCCGTTGTATACAATATCATCTTTATTATGATCACTATTACAAAAATAATAATAAACAGATAAATAAATTCCCCATCAAGTTGAGCCCGCATACTAAAGTGTCGAAAGCATTGGTGTCGCGTGATTGTTTAGACTGGCAAGTGTACACAGACGTAAATAAAATCACGTGTTAAGTGTATCAACGGAATTGTTAGTGGAAATCTAGCTGTGGTTTAGCCTTGCTAACCAGAAATAACTGCTCAGAGAGTAGTAACTGATTAGGAGCGGAAACAGTAGTGATGGGTGATACTTATTACTATTATTGTTATTATTATTATTATTATTGTGATTGAAAAAGTTTCTTTAGATCTGCTAATTAAAATCAAACACCGAGTCACACTACCAGCGACCTAGGGTGATTGAAGTTTGAGGTAATGGAACACCAACCAAAATATGCAGAACAATTACAAATTAAAACATCTAGTCAAGTCAATTCACGAACATAAAAATATGTTAGATCGATAAGGCTCTTCTGAGAACATGTGCTGTGCTGTTTAGAAATATTTTTTGGACTTCTTCTAATTTTGGATTTCCCGGTATTTGTTTAAGAAACTTATCAGTACCTTTCTTTATAAGGCCAAGTGCTCCAATAACAACAGGCAAAGTTTTGGTTTTTAAATGCCACATCTTTTCCACCTCTATTTCCAGGGCTTTATACTTTGATATATTCTCGATCACTTTCGTTGAGACGTTTCTATCTGAAGGGATGCTCATGTCTAAAAACAAGCAGATGTTGTCCTTGATGACGATATCTGGACGATTCGCCTGTACAGTGCGATCTGTGTGAATTGGAAAGTCCTACAAGATTGTAGCATCTTTACCTTCAGTAACTGGCTCTGGATGGTGTTCGTAGCATTTATCTTGCATTCCGATAGAAAAGTGCTTGCAGATCTTCCAATGCAGGTACTTGCCCACTCTGTCGTGGCTATTTTTGTACTCATTCGGTGTTAATATTGAGCAACCAGACACAAGGTGATCAATCATCTCAACCTTGTCTTCACAAAACCTATACTTTGGGTCAGTGCCATTGTTCAAGATGTTAGCTTGATAGTTTCTGGTAAATAAACTTTGATCTTGGGCTACAAGAATAAAACCCTCTGTTTCCCCTTTAGGTCCAGAGCTTCTAAGCCACTGATGGGTCGCAGTTTCATCTACATCAGCGTGTTTGCTTCGAGCTGCAAACTGTCTGCGGAGAGGCTTTTCATGCCACCTAGATTCAAGTTTTTCTTGTCCGACCTTCTTTGCTTTTTGTTTTCTATGTTTAGCAGCCAATGTTGGCGACATCTGTTCGATGTTTTCGCTCTCAATACCCAGTTCCTGAGAAAACTTATCTGGTTCCTTTACTACCGAGTGTGACCTTTTGGAGTTTTCATGTACTCTAACTAACTGAAGCATCCAATCGTTGGTTAGATATAAGTATTGCAAGAGACCAATCGTTGTTTTGTACGATCATTCCAACTGCATCACCCCCCTACCTCCTTTATTTCTAGGGACGCACAGACGGTCTACGTCTGATTTAGGGTGATACATTCTGTTGCATGTCAATTGCTTCCTAATTTTGGTGTCAATTTGTTTGAGTTCATTTAAGTTCCAGTCTATCATGTTAAAACTATATGTAACCACAGGGTATTGCAAAAGTGTTGATTGCTGTTAGTTTGTTCTTCGAGTTTAATTCCGTTTTCAGGATTGACTTTACTCTTCGGATGCATTCTGTACGTATTTTTTTCTTCGTGTTCGATTGTTGTATACCATCTCCTTCGTTTACTCCTAGATATTTATTGGTTTCTTCATGATCTAATTGCTTCACTACAGTATCAACACTTAACTCTATATTGTCAGATGTAACTAGTTTTCCTTGCTTAAAAGTTGCTTTAGAACACTTATCGAGACCAAACTCCATACCTATGTCATCACTAAACTATTTTACGGTTTTCAACAACCTTTCTAGTTCACCATCATTCTGAGCGTAAAGTTTCAAGTCATCCATATAGAAAAGATGATTGATCTTGTCCATGGTCTTATATCCATACCC
>NC_051388.1:22297983-22300483 GCF_015228065.2 Penaeus monodon | reverse complement strand
TCATGTTACTAATTGTATATAGCATTATTAGATTTATACTTTTCTTATTAATGATCTCTATTCCATATAATGAATGATCTCCAATGCAGATATTCATTAGTATTTAATCAAATTTAGGAGCCTTGCATGGATACCTTCAATTGATGAAATTAATTGATACTGTGCGTGCTATTTCTATTTCTACTTCTTACTTTATGTACTAAGTAAAAAGGCGGGTGTGCACATACACGCACACACACACACACACACACACACACACACACACACACACACACACACACACACACACACACACACACACACATACACATACATACACACACACACGCACACACACACACACACACACACACACACACGCACGCACACACACACAAATAAGTTTACATCACATTGTGATTAATTAAAAGAAAAAGGAAATAGCTTTAGTAACAATGAGAGAAATCTCCAAAAGTGTATGTATGTATTAGTGAAAATTAACCATTGTTTCCAAAAGCCTTTTCGCCAATTCAACCTAGCTTATTATGTCGTATTTCGTAATAACAGTTGCGAAGGAATGTAACAGCAGGTGAATCTCAAACCTTGCCTTATACATTAATCCATCTTATTACCTCTCTAGTTCCACTCTTATGATATATAGTTTATTATGATTCTGGGTAATTCTGAGACCCTCTTCGTGAGATATAAAGGTCCAGTCTGTCTCTGATTACACTCTCGCCATGACGGCAATTTAAATAACATTGTTTCCATATCATTAACCCGTTTTATACATCCTGTAGATACGTTCGTAAGAGATATTTTTTCGATGGTCGCTCTTAATGCCTGTGGCCGAATCACGGGTACTATTGTAATTCCCTTGCAAATTTTCTCTAACAGGTTCCGGATTGGAGCCACGGGAGGGATAAGTAGGAAGCGACTTCTTTAATCACTGCCATTTTTTTTTTACAGTCATTCATATATTTGGGAAATATGGTATTTAAGTGTACTTTGGTTGAAGATTTTGAGATTCCATAATGCCGTATTCACAAACAGGGATGCAAATATACACACGTTGAAAAAAAATGAAACATATATTTTCACTTCTTCAGGTAAAGATATGATAATTATAAATATATGTATATAGATATGTTGTGTGTATGTGTGTGTGTGTGTGTGTGTGTGTGTGTGTGTGTGTGTGTGTGTGTGTGTTGTGTGTGTGTGTGTGTGTGTGTGTGTGTGTGTGTGTGTGTGTGTGTGTGTGTGTGTGTGTGTGTGTGTGTGTGTGTGTGTGTGTGTGTGTGTATGTGTGTGTGTGTGTGTGAAGTATATATACGTACACACGCACTTAAACCAGATTCAATAGTTCGTTTTTCCAATCCATCCATCCTTTCACAAAGACAGACAATAGCCTTCCCTGCCTCCAGTCGAAGGCGAATCTGAGGCTGACGCGGAGCGATTAGAATTTTAATAACGCAATCGGTTCTGACATCACGTGTCATAACTTCCACCTCTCCAGATCCTTTCATTACGTCTTGACACTTTGCCTATTAACATATCATCAAGTCGGTCCCTCGAGTGTTGCTGTTTACGGCTTGCTAAGCAGATTTCTTTCCTCATTGCTTCTCATTTTAGAACGATATTCTGAGTCTATTTACAACAGTCTTATATGTATATACACCTTTTTCTTATTCCCTTCCCTACTTCAACTCTAATGAGAATTATGCAAATGCCAACTGTCTAGAATTCGAAAATCCTCCGCAAAAGCAATTGATCTTGGCATCCAGCGCACGCGTCAACAACCACCTCTAGCCAGCAACAGCACACGCGAGAGTATCCACTGGAAAGTAAATGATAGTAATAGCACATGCGGGAGGAGGCTCGTAATAAGAGCCCATGCTCTAAAATCTCTTACGTCGCGGAAGGGCTCTTCTGTGGCCACGGCAGAGGAGCGAGGCGGGTAAGCAAAGAATAAAGGTAAAGCGTAAGACTAAACAGATAAAAATTAGTAAAGGAAAGAAGAGTCAGTTTCATAAAACACACACACACACACACACACACACACACACACACACACACACACACACACACACACACATATATATATATATATATATATATATATATATATATATATATATATATATATATATATATATATATATTAGGTTTTCTGCCATACCTTTATCAATCGTTCAAGTTAGCTCAGCTTAGCTCAGTACATTCTGCTTCGTTTATCTCTTTCATATCGTTTCATAAATATTTCATAAAATTTAAATTTGGACTGTTTTCAGGCAAGTTATAAACTCTAATACCATGATTATCCAAATGTGTTTTAACATTTTTGTCTATGTGGCAAGGAGCTCCAACATGCATGAAAACGCAGTCATTATCTTGGAACCACCAACACAGTTGGTCAGAAGACATCTATCAGTGACGATGTCTAACCTGATTTAGATTACCTAAATCTTCCAGTATCCAGGCAGAGATCACCATCACCTGAGTAGGGAGTTTTAATTGAGCT
>NC_051388.1:22277983-22290483 GCF_015228065.2 Penaeus monodon | reverse complement strand
ATGTGTATGCAAGAGAAGGATCGCTACAGATATAAGCGGCAGGCATTCTTCTTGACTCCGTAGCGTAGATGACATCCTCGTCATCATTCCCTGAAGATCGTAGCTACACCAAACGCTGCTCAACACTTTCCAAGAATAAATCCAATTTACCGTGGAGGAAGAAGAGGTTCAGAGTCTACCTTTCCCGGGCACTCAGATCCATGACGATGACTAGAGATATATGTTTTTGCATCCATTACGACTCCGCACATAGCAGTACAACAAATATGGAGTTGTAATTGGTTTCTTCCCCTGACCACTGAGGATTTGTAGTCCTAAATTCAGTAAGTCTTAATTTGGTCACTTAATCAAATCATTCAAGAGATGTCAGTATCCCAGAGGCTTTCTTCTAAACCTCGGCAAGAAAGCAGAGAAGAGAATGGCACGACCAATGCCAGACTTTACACTTACATCAAAATCCTTCATGTTACCGACGCGTGATATTTCCGAAGCGATCGGCAGGTACTTTTACAATACATTAAAATCTCCAGTAGATCTGATGATAAGATATATAATTTGATACGTGTCAGAAAGCCTCCCGACTGTGCTCTATAATGCATACTTTAAGCAAATGCGATAAAGCGTGTTATCGTGAAGCAGGACTTGGTTTCACAAGGATCAGCGAACATTGCGCTGAGGTCCTTCACTACAAAACTTCCTGCGTTATAATGGTGCACGTCGATGAAGTTGGACATTTACCTGACTGGTCAATTGGTCAATATATGTCTCTTATGATCTCCTAATTGCATTTTTTTTTTACGTTCATGTTCTTTCCCAAATATTTCGTCATATGCTGATATAAATTATTTTGCGAATACATTTGTTTAATTAACTATTAAGTAAATATCGAACTTGAGTAAAAGGCAGGTGTACAAAAATTCAAAAATCGAGGAAAAAAGAAAACATCAAATAGGTAGGCTAACTGCACAGACGTGGGGAAGTTGTGGTACATTTGCTGTATAGTCATACCATTATATAATGATATTACATTTAAATTTTAGGCAATGGAATTATCATGATAAGCACTATATCAGTTAAAAGAACGGAACAATTACACACTTCTTTATCTACTCATCTGCCACGCCGGCGCACAGTTTGGGCGTGGAAAGGCATTACTACATTTGATGTGCGGTCATGTGGTACATTCCAAGTATATCTTCTAAAACATCAGATATGAAATGATTACACAGTTCTCCATACCTCATGCTATGGTCTGAAAGGCTGCAGCACATGGCACTCTGAGATATAATGTACACGTGTTCGCTTATATTCTTCATTACACATTTTGCACTTAGTTTCTTCGATATTACAAACTGTACTGACCTGCCAATACAATCTATATCCAAGGCTGAATCTTGCGGTCACAATAACACACTGTCTTGTTCTTGTTTTATATAAACCATAGATGAAAGAATCTTACCTAAACCGGTCATAGTGCTTTATGCTACAGCTTTCAGAGCGTTGAGAGTGAATCACCTCAGTCAAGTCCTCTTTGCAGAAAGTTTTTTTTATTTATAAAATCCTAGAAAGAGGTACACCAAGATCCACACTTGGCTTGTCACATGCTGACTTTGGTAGGCATGATCATGCCTAGGGATTCCAACATACGATGGAATCCACACAAAACGTTCTTTTGCACGATGCACGTTTATCCTGATGTCATTTGCAATGTTTCCTGCACCTTTGTCTAGAGTGTTCAGAGCCTTGACAGCACTCTATGAATCGCAGAAATATACCCCGGAGTCTTGATTCAATAGAAATTCGGTGGCCATGAGTATTCCTGCCAACTCAGTTTGCATAATGCTAGCACAGTCATGAAAAATCCTGTTGCTGCAAAATATTGCTTTTATATACAACAAAAACACATCCTCTCAAGTACTTTGCCCAGACAGAAGGCCAAGGAAATGGACCTGTATTTGTCAGTGTTGGGTTTAGGTATAGGAATGATTAAGCTTTTGGTCCAGGAGTTTGGGAGGATTCCTTGTGATAGGCTAAGTCTATGCAGGTGTAAAATTTGCTTGCAATGAGGCAAAGGACGCTGTAAGTAATGCTATTCTCACCAAGGCGGTTGTCGTCCCTTTCAGAAGGGCACAATTCAATTCCCAAAAGTTCTATCTCTTTTCGATTTGTTGAGTTGATCTTTTGTCCCTTTGGAAATGAGAATTCCCAGCCCACTGCTCTTGCAGCATATTAGCCTGTTCTTGAGGAATGTGAAACAGCGGTGTTGTGAGAGTTTTACCTGTCAGCTCATTAATTTTTCTCCAAACATCAGCTACAGAAATTTGTCTATGGATACTTTGCAAGAATTGTTCCCAGTGTCAGCACATAAAAAGCAGGAATGAGTGGGCTGATCAGAAGGCCAAGGCAGCTGCTGCTTAGCCCTTTGATGCTCATTTTCCTCTCCCACATACCGACTTAAAACCTAGCATCAGATGTAGTCTTAGTGATAAATGAAGGAAGCATACCTTTAGAAACAAAATGTGAAAGATTAGGGATGACCTTGGCAGTTAGGTGACCAGCATCCACCCGAACCGACAAGTAGTATAACAAGACAAAGAATCGGGCACACAAGACTGACTCATGGGCCTATGATGGCTAAAGTAAAGCACTGTGAGGAATGCCAAGAACTATCAACGGTCGCACATGTAGAGGAAAGATGTGCAACATTCTCAGACCAAAGAAGTATGTACTTGTCTCCCACATATATACTGAAAAATATATTGGGGAAGGATTGTGACATAAGCAGTCTTACTAGTTTCCTAAGGAGACTGATATTTTCAAAACAATTAGATATGCATAATATTTATGCAAAAAATTTATATATTTAGAGCATAATGTTTATGCTTTAATTTTTAAGATAATATTTATTGTTATTCTATATTCTTTATAAAATATTTCTAGATAAATATTCAGGTTTTAAATATTTAAGCATTTTAATCCATTTTATTAATGTATTCGCCGCTAAAGACCTTAGCTATTGACGAGGCAGATAATTTTCAATCAAACAATCAATCAATCCCAGTGTTTACTACGAATCTGAATGTATAATTCTCTGAATTCCTTGTTGGCTTAAAGAAACTGCAGATGATCATCTGATGTCATATTATCTTTTAGCAAGCTCCTGAACTTGGCCAGAATTCGATCCTGAGAGAAATTTATTTCTTAGGTGATATGCCAGTCATAGACCCGTGCCTTGAAGTGATGCTCCAGGCCCGGTGGGATAATAATTCTGAGCCTAAGTGATATAGAGTGGCGCTGTCTGGAGTATAGCTCGTTCATAATGCAAAGTGGTCACTAAATCACTAGCGTACCAGTGAAGTACAGACATTACCATGAACTCAATTGGTTGCTGTCTTTTCCATATTATATGGAAGTGGTTGAGTGGCTGCCCATCCTTGTGCACTATTATAGACTTGTGACTCTGTCGAGTGCATATGCATTTTCAAGATCGAGCTCCTTGATGTAGTGTGTCATAAGGAAATTCGTCATATTTTTCTTGTTTCTTTGGTTCATCATATTGTTTGAAGAAGTGGCTGCCCATCCTTGTGCACTATCATAGACTTGTGACTCTGTCGAGTGCATATGCATTTTCAAGATCGAGCTCCTTGATGTAGTGTGTCACAAGGTAATTCGTCATATTTTTCTTGTTTCTTTGGTTCATCACATTGTTTGAAGAAAATCTCTCCAATTAATCCTCCAATAAGGTTGTCAATATATATATGCTGGGAGTGAGTGACATACACATATAGTGAGGAGAGTGTCTCGTCGCAGAAAGTCGAGGGGGGTATCCCACAGGGCCGGAGGATTGTTGACGAGGTCCTGTAGTCATTTAACTTTTTTTTTATTTTGTCATGGCTTTCTTTGTTCTTAACTTTCGACTCTGCTAAAGTGAAGCCATCACTTCTTCTGTCAACGTCGCCCACCTGGGCATCAGGATCACCTTCAGCACATACCAGTTGCATGGCAGTGGATTCAGTGGAGCTACCCACTGAACTACAGACTAAAGTGCACTTTTCAGCCGCGGGAGGGGTGGGCCAGTTATAAACCGAGTCCTCCCCCATAGGGATGACCGCAGAGCCTGGTATGCCTTGCTCTCCTGCCTTGTGACAGGTGAAATATAGCACTCATGACAATGAGGCAGTCAATTCTAATGGTTACCACAACAGTACTTGGTAGAGGAATTATTACAAATTCCATCACAAGCATAACTATCATCATATCATTACTCTAATGACACTGACTTGCGAGTTATATGAGCACCAAAAATTCATGAACTTGTACAACTTTCTTGTATATGACACCAGAGATTCGTGTATAAGGGACGAGGGCACCAGAGCACGGGCACCACACAACCTCTCCTTATGAGGTCACGGTGCATACTGTGTGAATAGTAAACTAAAATCACTGTGGACATGGTATGTACGTATGACCACCGGCACTTCTGACCATGTCCTTTACCATATTTTATATGGTAACATAAGCTAGTAAAATCCTAGTTGTAGACTCCTTTTAGTGGGTGGCAAGGGTGGTTTAACACTGGCCCTCTGGTTTCATACCCTGAGTGACCTAGGCTTGAGGCCTGGTCAGGGAGGATTTTTATATATGTATATCAGTACGGCATTGCATTATTCCATCTTTCATATATATACACCTCAGTACATCTAACTTCGGTTTCCAATTTCTAAATCAATTTCAACCGAGTGTGCACAGGCAGAGTGCGAAAAAATTTATGTCTATGGAGCTAAGTACATCATAGTAGCACACTCCTTTTAGTGGGTTGCGTGGCATGGTTGGTTTAGTACTAGCCCTCTGGTTTCATACCCAGAATGACCTAGGTTTGAGGCCTAGTGTGGGAGGATTGTTATATATGTATATCAATGTGGCAGTGTATTATTCCATTCCATTGATTATTTAAAATTATCTGCCGCGTCAACAGCTAAGGTCATTAGCGGCGAATACCTTGTTATATAGAAATATTCAAATATTTAAAACTTTAAAGTCTATCAACAAATATCTTACAAATAACAATGAATATATAAAAAATCAAAGCATAAATAATAAGCTCTAACTGTATAAATTTATTGCATAAATATTATTCATAATTAAGTTTTATTGAAAATATTAGTCTCCCTAAGGAAACTAATAAGGCCTATGTCACAATTCTCCCCCAATACATTTTTGAGTGTATATGGGGGAGATAAGTCTGAGAATGTTGCACATCCTTCCAATACATGTGTGACTGTTAATGGCTCTAGGCATCACTTGCAAAGTGCTTTACTTTTAGCCATCATCGGCCCATGAGTCAGTCTTGTGTGCCCAATTCTTAGTCTTGTTAATGCAACTTCTACTTTTCAGTTGGGATGGATGATGGTTACCTAGCTGCCAAGGTCATCTCTAATCTCTTGCAGTTTGTTTCTAGAGGTATGCCTCCATTGTACCTTCCATTTATCGCGAAGACAACTCCTGATGCTGGGTTTCAGTTCGGTGTATGGGAGAGGAAAACGAGCATCACAGGACTGAACGGCAGCTGCCTTGGCCTTCTGATCAGCTTGCTCATTCCCACGTATACCAACATGCGCTGGCACCCAACACAGAGTTATCTTTTTACGTGTTGACATCAGTGCAAGCCAATCTTGAACCTCCCTCACTACTGCATGTGATTAGTTTAAGCTCTTGATTTCTTGCAAGGCACTACGAGAATCACAATATATCACAAGAGAATGGTTCATAAGATCTCTAGTGATCTATGCAAGGATGGCATCTAACTGTGCAGTGACGATCGAGGCTGCTAGAGAAAGACTGCCAAATGCAGTTTTCCTTCTCACTGCTGCAAAGCCCACACCATTTTCAGATTTCGAACTATCTGTATATTTTGCATCTGATCCTTGGTACTCAGAAATGTGCTGAAGAAATCTCTCTCTGACTTCTGCTTTGGATCTCTCCCCTTTCCCAATTGATTAGTGCAAGGGGGGAATTGGGGAATTCCAACAGCCAGAACCTTAGTGAGATTTAAGTGTAGATCTTCCACAAGATTCCTCATTCTCCTACCAGAGGATCGGGTATCCTCAAGGGGGTTGAAAACCAATCTGGATGTAGGAGATCCCAGAATCCTTTGTAGTCTCGCATAATAAATCAGGTTCATATAGTCACGGTGTAATGAAAGAGGTGGTTCTCCACTCTAAGCATACAGGGACTCCATAGGTGAAGACCTGAAAGCCCCAGTACAGATTCTGAGAGCTTCATTATGAACCGAGTCCAGCATCCAGAGAACAGTGAGAGTTGGAAATGAATAAGCCTCACATCCATAGTCAAGCTTACTACAAATAAGCACTCAGTAAAGTTGAGAACCCGCAAAATACTAAGCACTTAGTAAAGTTGAGAACCCGCAAAATACTAAGCACTTTTGTAGCCTTCACTTTTAGCTGTTTGATGTGAGGCACCCATGTAAGCCTCGAATCAAAAATTAGACCCAAGTATTTCACCTCTTGGACAAATTGCAGTGGGTTTGCTCCTAAATAGAGGGAAGGATGGAACTTTCCTCGTTTGTGGAAATGTATAGCCATGGTCTTGCTTGGGGAAGTAAATCCTCGGTATCACTACTCATGTATGAGTAGATAGATAATGTCTATGGACCTAGTTCGATCCTAGTAGCACATTCCTTTTAATGGGTCGTGTGGCATGGTTGGTTTAGTACTGGCCCTCTGGTTTCATACCCGGAGTGACCTAAGTTCGAGGCCTGGTCATGGAGGATTGATATATATCTATATCAGAGCAGCACTGCCTTATTCCATCTTTCCTGGTAACATTGTTTGGCTGCCAAATAAGGCCAGTGATTACCTAAATCTTATATATAAATCGATATTAAAGTATTTGGAGTATTATGTAGCTAAAAGTCATACATATTAATTATCCAGTGATGCCACTCCATTTCCTTAGAGAGAGAGAGAGAGAGAGAGAGAGAGAGAGAGGGAGAGAGAGAGAGAGAGAGAGAGAGAGAGAGAGAGAGAGAGAGAGAGAGAGAGAGAGAGAGAGAGAGAGAGAGAGAGAGACAAACAAACAAAGAGAGAGAAGTTTATTACAGTATTGTCTATTTGGAATACATTTGATGAAATGCAAATAACTGGTATTAGACGTGGAATATGCAAATAATATATCTGTATGAAATGTGGAAATTTCTACGCTTATATTGAGGATTCTTGATTATGTGGTATTTTAAATTAATATTTTCTCATTTGATATCTGTAGTATTAAATATAGTATAGGTATAGGTTTGCACTTTGGATCCATAATCATGTGATATTAGTTTCAATGCAGCTGTAACTTCGTTTTTCAAATGGGGTAATATCTGAATTCATAGTTTATATCCAGTTATCTATATTTGATATAAAATTAATTTATGATGCTTTATTTATCTTCTGTATATGTAGTTTATATTTGGTTGTAGTTTACCAGGTTGAATAATAAAAAATACAACGCTATACACAGCCTTCTGATTCTCTAGTGCTACAAGTATATCATTATTCCCTTGTAATTGCGACATAGCATAGCGGTTTCAGCATTATTTAACCACTCGTTACACCAATATCAATATATATTTACAATATTAAAACCTAGAAAGTCTTAGACATTCACAGGCATTTTTGGCCGTCAGTACTACCAAATAAAATTTGATGAAGAGCATTAGACGTGTATGGTTAGAAGTGCTGTTGGCTGGACATGTAATATGTAACGACTGGTTAAACCTGAGACAGAGACACAAGGACTGTTCCTACCCTATATTACGCATTTTTCTGATTTTCAGGAACCTTTTTTGTGTTATTGCTATAAGAATAGTCTTTATAATAATCAGAATGTTGATGATGATAACAGAAACGATGTCTACACTATTAAAAACCTACAGGGAATAGGAAAAATGCCTCCTTGGTGATTCAGCACTTGTGGAGCTATCTATTTGTAAACAAAATAAAATAACAAGGTTAATTAATTGTGATAAAGAAGTGAAGGTAGGGACACGCGACCTCTTTCTTTCACTTAATGACTTAATACATTAACTTATGTCTAAGTCATTTGGTGATTGATTGAACGAGGTAAAAGGTAAACTATGTTTATCAAAGGAGCAATGCTAATTGATTGAATAGTATGGCAAAAGGAAATCTTTCCATATAGAAGATGATGTTAATTAAGTCAATATATTTTAGACTTTATAAAGGTGATAAAAGGTGATGATTAAAAAGATTAATTTCCATATAATCATTATTTTTGTTGTATATTGATTAGCATACAGATAGAAGGAAAAGGAGAAGCTATGGCTATGACAAGAGGCCAATGATTTGAAAGGAACATTTTTATCATTTTGTATCAAAGCCTTTGGACAGGATTTTATATTTTCATTAATTGGGAATCGCATCATAAGTTTCTTGATATAACTTTTTTATTGTAAATATGCATAAGATGTTTCTGTGCATTTTTAGCAGTACATCAAATACATTCACTCTATATGGGTAAAATTTGAAGTCAACCGTGAAGGTCGCAGGATTTTCCAACGCGTTCGAGTCATATGATGTGGTATTGACTTCGGTGGGATTAAAAAAAAAATTTAAAATCATTAAAATTTAAACCTTTAAAATCATTCTGCACGTCTGTGATATAACAAAACAATCTCAAAAACATGAAAGGAAATTTTGTGTATCCTGATTTGTAAATATACTCCGATCAGTAAATCAAGTAAATGTCCGTGATCTTTGGAGTTACGCAATGATATGCATGTACAATGTATGTAATAAATAAATATTTTGACTGAATCTGAGAAATACATTTATACTTTCCATAGCCTTGCGAAGCGAAGAGTGGTGTGTATAAACATTAAAAGGTGCAGAGTACTCAGGTACATTTTCAATTTTATATGAAGCTTCCGCAGTGTTTTGCTTGTAACTGAAAAATCATACCAGCGTATTATATACTTTAATGGTTTTCTATTGACTTTTCCTGTAAAAAAAAAAAAAAAAAAAAAAAATCCTTTTCACAACACCCTTCAACAATTTTCGATAATATCGTGTTTTGTAGCGACTATGATGCAACGAAAAAATGTCTCAAAGTGTTCGGGGTTTCGGGATGCTAAAAAAAAGGCCTTAAAATTTCAGGAAAAAAAGTTACTTGTCTTCTTGGCTGCCAAAAACTTAATCACTGAAATTTATTGATTAATGCATTTTAATTGATAAATAGCTTAATTAAAAGAATTAAAAGCAATTACCTTAGCGAAAACACAAAATGTGTGTGTGTGTGTGTGTGTGTGTGTGTGTGTGTGTGTGTGTGTGTGTGTGTGTGTGTGTGTGTGTGTGTGTGTGTGTGTGTGTGGTGGTAGGGTCCCCAGTTCCTTTCCACGGAGAGTGCCGGTGTTATCTTTTAGGTAATCATTCTCTCTATATTATCCGGGATTGGGACCAGCACTTGACTTGGGCTGGCTTGGCCACCCAGTGGCTAGGCAGGCAATCGAGGTGAAGTTCCTTGCCCAAGGGAACAACGCGCCGGCCGGTGACTCGAACCCTCGAACTCAGATTGCCGTCGTTCCTTTCTTGAGTCAGATGCTCTAACCACTCGGCAACCACGGCCTTATATATATATATATATATATATATATATATATATATATATATATATATATATAATGTATGTATGTATGTATGTATGTATATACATATACATATATGTATATATATATATATATATATATATATATATATATATATATTATATGTTTATATACATATATAAATATATATGTATGTCTATATTGAATATAATATTAATACACATTTAGATATAGATTTATTGACACATACACATTTATGTATTTAGAGGTGCGTGTACGTGTTTTTTTGTTTTTTTTTATAGCAATAGATATACTGATAAAGTATATACATGATGAGGTGTATGCTTATATCTGTATATCTACGTCTATCTAAATATCTATATATCTATCTTTATTTATATGTGTGTATAAAGTATAAATATGTATTTTTTCAGCTGAGGTTTCAAAATCGAACACTTAATCCGTGAATCGGCAAAGAAACGAGAGCACATCCCGTTATGACGCTCTGTCCGCGTTACTTGTTATGGTCGCGGTTATGTTTGATAATGCGCTGGACAACGAGATTCAATCATCATAAAACTGTGCTGAATGACGAGGGCAAATGGTGAACGATTT
This sequence comes from Penaeus monodon, assembly GCF_015228065.2. Lineage (NCBI taxonomy): Eukaryota > Metazoa > Arthropoda > Malacostraca > Decapoda > Penaeidae > Penaeus > Penaeus monodon. The sequence continues at coordinate 22,280,240 of NC_051388.1, read as the reverse complement.
AACGAAGGGAAAACAGTATGAGATGAGGTAAGCTGGCCGTCGTGTTAATACTCCGTCCCCCTCCCCCTTCTATCCCTCCTGAACTCCGAATGGTTATGTTGTGTTCTGACGTTAATGACAAGTGCTGGCGCATTTCGATTAGGAGGTGCGTTCGCAATGCCGGCCGTTGAGGCCGACATTCCTTCCGTGCTCACTGGAACACGGAAGGAATGAGTTGGAGGAAAGAAACGGGAAGAGAAAAGAAAATATTAGAAAAAAGAAATAGAAACGGGATATCTATCTATCTATCTATACACACACACACACTCACACATTCACTCACTCACTCACTCACTCACTTACTCACACACCCACACTCACATACATATATATATACAGTAATAAAGATAATAGTAATGAACATTATAATTACAATTTTGATAATCAAGAAAATGGTAATTCTGCTAATATAGATGATGACAATGGATAAAACGATAGTTGTGATTATGAAGGTAATAACAATGGAAGAAAACTAAGAAGCATACGAAGAAAAACAAAAACAAAATTAAAACAAAACAAACAAAAACATAAAGATGGAATAAGAAAAAAATAACAAGAAAACATAGAAGACGAAGAAAAAGAAGAACAAACTGAAGACGACATCTAAAACTCCCTCTCTGTCGTTATGTTCGACCACCGTCATCTTTCCAATCACAGTATCTTCCCTGTCAGTGGTCATTGATCCTTTTCAAGTGAGAAATTTTCCGTTTGGCCGAGTGCAATGGCACCTTTTCCTGCACAGCTCTTGCAGCTTTGTTCATTTTGAGTTTTTTATTCTTTTCAACTGTGTTTGCTTTTAACTGTGTTTCTTGGCAAAAGAAAGATTGGTAAAAGAAAGAGCAAAAGAGAGAGAAAAAAACAAAACAAAAACAAAACTTGGTATTGAAATAAGCTAATACTAAAATAGACTCAATAAATACAACTACTATCGACAATAAAAGCACCCAGCAAAACACAGAGCAAAGGAAGTGAAGCCGCCCTTCGTATCCGAGCGCAACACCTGCCCGGCCCCAGTGATTCAGCGAGCAACAAAAGCTGGGAATTAGTTTCCTCCTTCCGGATCACTAGGGATCGTCCGTCGCTCGGGGAATTATCCGACAAGTTGAGCAAACTCATCTCCAATAAGAGGGTGATTCATCAAGCCTGTCCTTGGGGGAAGAAACTCTTTAGTTTTCTTGAACTGTTCACTAACTTTCCACAATATGGCGTGTGTGGAGGCAGGTGAACTAATAATGCGGGATATAAGAGGTAATGTTGGTAAAGGTTCTTGGGAACACCGTCTCTAATATTTAGAATGGCGTAAACAGTCTAAATTTCTGGAATAAAACTGTATATCAGTGGATATGTTGATGGAGACATAGAAAGATGGACAGAAAGATACATAGATAGGTAGATAGATAACATATATATTGATATAGACAGAGGGAAGATAGAAAGATGAACAGTGATAGACAGATGGGAATAAACAGATACAGATATCCATACACAAACAGATATATATATATATACGCAAACTGTGCATGTGACTGTGTGTATACATGCAGATATGCCCCTTTGTCTTGATATCTATCTGTATGTATATTTAGATAAGGACATAACGTTAATGTTAGTGTGAAGCGATCAAAGTTGCTCCTTTAAGACACAGAAGACTGGATATGGCGAATACAGGGTTTGTGTGCAAGCCGTAACAGGGGTTCATGTAAAAAGAAAAAAAGAAAAGAAAAAGAAAGAAAGAAAAAAAAAAACATAAATCATTGGATGTCTTTTTTTTTTTTTGACAAAATATAACCATGCATTTTATGCGCGTGACATTTTAGTCAGTTTATTTTTAATCTAAATAATTATATAAGTTTAAACAAATATATACAGCGTGTGTTTGTGTAATTACACATGCATATATATATATATACACACGCATAAAGTATATATACATATATAAATATTTTCATACGTATATATATATGTATGTATATCTATATCTATATATGTATATATCTCTCTCTCTCTTCCTACATATATGTATAAATATATATATATATATATATATATATATATATATATATATGTATATATATATATATACATACACATTTATATTTATTGAATGACTGATTGATTTGATACGTGTATATGCAAACACACACACACACACGCACCCGCACCCGCACCCGCACCCGCACCCGCACCCGCACACGCACACGCACACGCACACGCACAC
>NC_051388.1:22262983-22275483 GCF_015228065.2 Penaeus monodon | reverse complement strand
CGTCAACAGCTAAGGTCATTAGCGGCGAATACCTTCGATCAATAAATATCTTACAAATATCAATAAATATACAAAAAATCAAGGCATAAATATTATGCTCTAAGTGTATAAAACTTTTGCATAAATAGTATGCACACTTAAATTTTATTGAAAATATTAGTCTCCCAAAGGAAACTAATAAGACCTTCTATGTCACAATCCTCCCCCAGTACATTTTTCAGTGTATGTGGGGGAGATAAGCACATACGTCTTTGGTCTGAGAATGTTGCACATCTTTTCCACTACATGTGCGACCGTTAATGGCTCTTGGCATCCCTCACAAAGTGCTTGACTTTTAGCCATCATCGACCCATGAGGCAGTCGTGTGTGCCCGATTCTTGGCCTTGTTAAAACAACTACTACTTTTCGGTTGGGATGGATGTTAGTCACCCAACTGCCAAGGTCATCTCTAATCTCTCGCAGTTTGTTTTAGAGGTATGCCTCCATCGTTCCTTCCACATATCGCGAAGACAACTCCTTATGCTGGGTTTCAGGTCGGTGTGTAGGAGAGGAAAACGAGCATCACAGGACTGAGCGGCAGCTGCCTTGGCCTTCCGATCAGCTCGTTCATTCCCGTTGATACCAGCATGCGCTGGCACCCAATACAAAGTTATCTTTTTACCTGTTGATATCAGTGAAGCCAATCTTGAACCTCTCTCACTACTGGATGTGATGAGTTTAAGCACTAAATTGGTTAGAAGGCACTTCGAGAGTCACAATATATCACAATAGAATGGTTCGTCAGATCTCTAGTCATCTTAACTGCTGCAAGGGTGGCATCTAACTGCAGTGAAGATCGAGGCTGCTAGAGAAAGACTGCCAGATGCAGTTTTCCTTCTGCTCACAACTGCAAAGCCCATACCATTTTCAGATTTCGAACCAGCTGTATATATTGAATCTGATCCTTGGTACTTAGAAATGTGCTGAAGAAATTTCTCTCTGACTTCTGCTTTGGATCTCTCCCCTTTCCCTTTTCTGACCAAATCCAGCTCGACTTGATTAGTCCAAGGGGGTAATTGGAGAATTCCAACAGCCAGAACCTTAGTAAGATTTAAATTAAGATCTTCCACAAGATTCCTCATTCTCCTACCATAGGAGAGGTTGGAAACCAACCTGGACGTAGATTCCGGAATCCTTTGTAATCCTGTGTAGTAAATTGGATTCATGTAGTCCCACTGTAATGAAAGAGGTGGTTCTCCACTCTCAGCATACAGGGATTCCACAGGTTAAAACCTGAAAGCCCCAGTACAGATTCTGAGAGCTTCATTATGAACCGAGTCCAACATCCGGAGAACAGTGGGAGTTGCAGATGAATAAGCCTCACATTCATAATCAGGTTTACTACGAATAAGTGCTCGGTAAAGCTGCTATAGCATTGTGCAGTCTCCATCCCAAGATAAATGTGAAAGAACCTGCGAAATACTAAGCACTTTTGTAGCCTTTACCTTTAACTGTTTGATGTGAGCCACCCATGCAAGCCTTGAGTCAAAAATTAGACCCAAGTACTTCAACATCTTGGTCAAATTGCAGTGGGTTTGCTCCTAAATAAAGGTAAGGGTGGAACTTTCCTCGTTTGTGGAAATGTATAGCCATGGTCTTGGTTGGGGAAAATTTAAACTCATGATATGTTGCCCACTGTACAACCTGACTTATTGCAGCCTGCTTGTGTCCTTGCACATCCTGTAAGTTTCCTCCTGAGCAGTACAGTGTAAATTCATCTACCTACAGATTACATGAGACAGCAATTGGAACAACCTTTACAATGTCATTTGATATCAGGAAGCTTTGTATGAAGGTACATAATGCTCCTCTTAAACCAATGTCATACAGTTTCATGAGTATACCATGCTTCCAAGTAGTATCATAAGCCTTTTCAAGGTCAAAGAAGACTTGTTCTGTATAGTAGTTTCCACCCTCACAAGTGCATCCGTGGTCGATCTCATTTTTCTAAACCCATATTGATATGGGGTCAGCACATTTTCCTTTTCTAGCCGCCATGTCAACCCGAAGTTTATAATTTTCTCCATTAGCTTACAGATGCAGGTGGTGAGAGAAAATGGTCTGCAATTTCCAGGTGTGGAAGCATCATTGCCAGGTTTACGGACAGGAATAATAATATCCTCTTTCCATGTGGATGGCACTGTGCCCTCCCTATAGATCCTATTAAATAGGTCTAACAGGAACTTCTAGGAGCTCTCCAGTAAGTGAGATATCATTTGGTATGGAATATCGTCACTTTCTGGGGCAGTCTTACAGTAGAGCTGCAGAACAGTCCATCTCTGTGCAAAAATGGAGATTATATGGAAGAAGTTAGATAGATGCAACAGTGTAAGGTCATGTCAAGCCTATTCTCACAGCCTTCCCCTGTAGTGTTGTCTGGAAGGGAATATCCTGACATACCATTACTGCTACTCCTCCATGAGTTCCATTATCAAAGGTCCCATAATGGGTTTAAGTTTTGAATCCTCTCGGGGAAATTGGACGATTTTCCCTGGTCATAATCTCTTTTACGCATACGCAAACTGGGTTACATGAAGCTATCAGATGTTGCAGTTCTTCCCATTTTGTATGAATTCCATGACAGTTCCATTGGATTAGGGTATCAAGTTCTTCAAACTACCTCTTCATAAGGTGTTTGGCAGCACCTGTGGTCAAAGTTTGCCTCACATCTTTAGGCTGTCCGTTTCCAGGATCTTGGGAGAATGTTTTAAGGGGTTGTTTACCTGTGGAACTAGTTTCCACAGGCTTCCTTTTGACAGGCTCATGATTTCTTTGCCTGGACAAAGGACAGATCTGAGCCTTTGCTTCAGGGGCATTCTGCTTAGCAGCAGAGGCCCCTGTGGATGTGTTGGCAGCTGGAGCCCTGCCTGATGGCTCCAAAGACCCATTCTGGGAGGAGCCGTAAGTACAGGCTCAGGATTTCTTTGCCTGGACAAAGGGCGTACCTCAGCCTTTGCTTCAGTTGTATTCTGCCTAGGAGCAGAAACCCCTGTGGAGGTGAGGCCTCTGGAGCCTTAACTGATGGCTCCAAAGACCTTACTTTGGGAGGAGGAATCTCCTCAATAGAACCTCACTCCTACTCCATTTCTGGTGGAATACCTCATCAGAGGCAGTTTCAGCAATTGAGGACTGAGGTTTAAAGGTAGTGGCAGAGTGTGTGGTGTAAGATTTATTGGAAAGCAAGGGATGGCAGAAAGGAGGATGGGCGAGAACTAAAGCAAAGGACTTACCTGGCTGTGAAAACAGCACACGGGCACGTTGCTTTGCCTCTGGAAAACTAACATTGTCCTTGCTCCTTATTACCAATACTTTTTTTTATATACCTTTTACATGGCTATGAACAAGCTTCATGAGCTTAACCATGTCAAGCTAACTGATTCTTGAAGGTCTAACATGTGCGATCATTAATGGCATCCCTCACAAAGTGCTTCACTTTTAGCCATCATTGGTCCATGAGTCAGTCTTGTGTGCCCGATTCTTAGTCTTGTTAATGCAACTTCCACTTTTCGGTTGGGATGGATGCTAGTCACCCAACTGCCAAGGTCGCAGTTTGTTTCTGGAGGTATGCCTCCATTGTTCCTTCCATTTATCAGGAAGACAACTCCTGACGCTGGGTTTTAGGTCGGTGTGTGGGAGAGGAAAACGAGCATCACAAGGCTGAGCGGCAGCTGCCTTGGCCTTCTGATCAGCTCGCTCATTCCCACTGATACCAACATGCACTGGCACCCAACACAGAGTTATCTTTTTACCTGTTGACGTCAGTGCAAGCCAATCTTGAACCTCCCTCACTACTGGATGTGATGAGTTGAAGCTCTTGATTGCTTGCAAGGCACTACAAATCAAATATATCACAATAAATGGTTTAAATTTTAGTCATTTTAACGCTGCAAGGATGACAAAATCTAGAAAAGATCGAGGCGCTAGAGAAAGACGCCAGATGCAGTTTTTCTTCTGCTCACTGGTAAACCCCACACCTTTTTCAGATTCGAACCATGAAGCATCAATGTTGAATTTTTCCCATTTTTGCAAATTCCCGACGTTCCTTTGGGATTAGGGTACCAGTTCTCCAAACTACTTCTTCATAAGGTTTTTTGGGCCGCCCAGTGGTCAAGGTTTGGCCCCCACCCTTTGGGCTGTTCCTTTCCGGGTTTTGGGGGAGACTTTTGAGGGGTTGTTTACCTGGGGAACTTTTCCCGGGTTTTTCCTTTTGCAGGTTATGATTTTTTGCCTGGCCAAAGGACAGACCTGACCTTTGCTTCGGGGGCTTTCTGTCTATAGTGGGGGCCCCCCAAAGGGTTGGGGCAGCGGGTTTTTATTGATTTTTTTAAAATTATCTTCGTGTCAACAGCAAGGTCATTAGGGGTGAATGCCTTGTTAAATGAAATATTAAAAAACAAAAACTTAAAAAATCTTCAAAAAAATATTTACAAATAAAAAATATTTTGACAATAAAAGCTAAATTTAGCTCTAATGTAAAAAAAAAATTATTGCATAAACATTATGCATGACTAAAATTTTATTTAAAATATTAGTTCCCTAAGGAAACTAATAAGACCCTCTATGTCACAACCCTCCCCCAATACTTTTTTCAGTGTATAGGGGGGAGCCCCAGTACATACTTTTTTGGTTGAGAAGTTGCACATTTTTCCACTAATGTGCGATCTTTAAGGGCTCTTGGCATCCCCAAAAAAGGCTTCATTTTTACCCCATGAGTCAGTTTTGTGTGCCCGATTTATCTTTTTAAATGCAATTCCACTTTTGGGTTGGGGTGGATTAGTCCCCCACCTGCAAGGTCATCTCAAATCTCTCGCAGTTTTTTTCTGGGGGTATGCCCCCTTTGTTCCTTTGATTTATCTTGAAGACAACTCCTGGTGGGGGTTTCAATCGGGTGTGGGAGGGGAAAAAATGAGCATCAAAGGCTGAGGGGTAGCTCCCTTTTGGTTTCTGATCAGCTCGCCATTCCACTGATCCCAACATCCACAGAGTTTTTTTTCCCTGTGGACTAGTGCAAGCCAATCTTGAACTTCCCCACACTGGATGTGAGATTTTAAGCTCTTGTTTGCTTGCAAGGCAAACAAGAGTCACAATATATCACAATAGAAGGGTTCAAAAGATCTCTAGTCCTCTTAACTGCTGAAAAGGATGGTATATAATCTGCCAGATGCAGTCTTCTTTCTGCTCAATGCTGCAAAGTCCACACCATTTTCAGACTTTGAACCATCGTATATATTGCATCTGATCCTTTGGTACTTGAAATGCCTAAAGAAACTCTCTCTGACTTTACTTTGGATCTCCCCCCCTTCCCAATTCGACAAAACCCACTCAATTTGTTTAGTCTAAGGGGGGAATTTGGGGGGAATTCCAACACCCAAACCCTTAGTGAGATTAATTAAATTTCCAAGATTCCTCATTCCCCTCCCTGGGGATGGCTACCTCAAGGGGGTTGAAAGCCAATCGGATTAGGGATCCCAAATCCTTTGCAGCTCACGTAGTAAATCGGGTTATGTATCCCACTGTAATAAAAGGGTTTTTTTCCCCCACTCTCAGCATACGGACTCCACAGGTGAAGACCGAAAGCCCCAGTAAATTCTGAGAGCTTCATTAGAATGAGTTAAACATTCGGAGAACAGGGGTTGAGATGAATAACCCTCAATCCAAAATCAAGCTTACACGTATAAGTGCTCGGTAAAGCCCAAAAGTTTGTGCGGCTGCCCCCCAAGATACATGTAAAAGAACCTGCGAAATACTAAGCACTTTTGTAGCTACACTTTAAAAACTGTTTGATGTGGGGCACCCATGTAAGCCTTGAGTCAAAAATTGAAAAAGTACTTCACCTCTTGGACAAATTGCAGGGGGTTTGCTATTAAAAGAGGGAAGGATGGAATTTTCCTCGTTTGTGGAAAATGTTACCCATGGTCTATTTGGGGAAAAAATTTTAAACCCTTGTATGGCCCATGTAAAACCTGATTTTTGCAGTCTCTGCTCCTTGCAATCCTGAAAGCTCCTCCTGAGCAGTACATTTAAAAGACACCCATAACAGATTACAGAACTCACTTGGAACAACCTTTAAAAGTCATTTATGAAATGGCAATAAGGCCCTTAGGCACCCCTTGTGGACCCCTTCAGCTGATTTTCCAGGTTAGAAAAACGTTTCCCACTCAAAACTTAAATTTCCGTGAAAGGAAGTTTTTTTTGAAGGTAGGTAATGTTCCTTTTAAACCAATGTCAACATTTTTAAGAGTAGCTATGCCCCAAGTGGTATTGTAAGCTTTTTCTAGGCAAAGAAACGTAACAGTGAGTTTGCTGTGCAAAGAAAATTTTGTATGCAGTTTCCGTCCTTCAAGGCATCTGTGGGCAATCTCAATCTTCTAATCCATATTTATATGGGGTTTAGCACGTTTTCCTTTCTAGCAGCCTTCAACCTGAAAATTTCCATTTCTCCCTAGCTTGCAGATGCACCTGGTGAGAGAAAAAGGTCTGTAATTTCCCCGGTGTGGAAGTATCCTTACCAAAGGTTTTGGGACAGGAATGATTATAGCCCTTTTCCCCAAAGACCTATTTAAAAGGTCCCCAAAAGGAACTTCGGACTCTCCGGGAAGGAGAATCATTTTGGTATGGAAATCGTTACTTCCCGGGGCAGTCCCTTTTGGGAGTGCTGCAAAGCGAGTCCATCTCCTGGCGAAAAATGGCTGTTTATGGAAGTTCTTGAAGCCTACTGAAAAACGAACTTGGTGTCGTTTCGTTCAGCCCGAAGAGTGGAGAATTTGGGGAGTGTAAGATGCTCCAAATAGATCTCTGCCATGGGATTTAGCTAGCCATAGCAACATTTTTTTGCTGTGATGATTTTCATTCTATCTTTTAAAAAAAGGGGAGACGTAATGTTCTCTTTCAGGGTCTACCACCTTTTTTTTTTCCCCAACCCCTGTTGGGGGCCCAGAGTTTTAAACGAGGAACATACTTCTCCCCTATGTCCTTTAGCCTCCTTTTGCACTCCCAGCTTTGGTTGGGTTTTTTTGTAATGGACAAGGTTACATCGCTGGGCATCGTTCAACTGCCTTAAGCAACTTTCCCACCACTAGATACCGGGGTCGATGGGAATTTCCCCTACTTTTCGAAAGGATGCTTTTTGCAAAATGAATTCGTGATGTGAAGTGATGAAAAGCATTTGAACACACTGGAAATCTTCACAATCCTTGAAATACTGCGTTGTCTAAAAAGATTCCAGTCCGCATGTTAAGTCGCCCTTCTGCACTCCATTGGCTGGGTGGTCGGGTTCCATGGGAAATCTTCCAGACCTGCCAATGAAGTTCGTCTGTAAATCAGTTGAGCCATTTGACAGGTAAAATTGGAAGTCCCGTTTGAATTGGAAAACTGTGGGAGTGTAAATATTCAGTAAAACTGCATTACTCTTAAGAAAAAAGGACTCTAAGGCCCTTCCTTTAGGGTTTCACAAAGTTCTCCCCAGAGGTTTGCCAACCATGAATCTCCCCAAGAGTAGAAAGGATTGGGAAAAGCCCAAGTAGACTTTCCCAAAACATCTATGTTTAGATTTTGTGGAGGAAGGTAGAGGATAAAAAAGTATAAGGTCGTGTAAGACTTTTCACAGCCTTCACCTGCAGTGTTGTCTGCGGTGGTGGCCCGTGTACTAGTACGCTATCCCCAGAAGCTATTAGATGTTGCAGTTCTTCCCATTTTGCATAATTTCCCCGACATTCATTGGATTTGGGTATCCATTCCCTTTTTCTACTTTAAAAAAGGTTTTGGGAGCAACTGTGGTCAAAGGGTTTCCCACACCTTTTAAACTGTCCCTTTCCCCGGACTTGGAAGAACGTTTGAGGGGTTGTTTACCCTGGGAAATATTTCCCCAGGCTTCCTTTTTACAGACTCATGTTTCCTTCTGAGCAAAAAAGACCTAACCTTTGCTTTAGGGGGGATTCTGCCTAGCGCGGAGGCCCCCTTTTGGGTGTGGGGAGCAGGGGCTGTCACCATTTGGGCCCCTGGACCCCGCCTGACGGCTCCCCAAAACCACTTTTAAATTAGTCTTTTTAAAAGGGCTCAGGATCCCTTTTTGGGAAGGGGATCCTGAGCCTTTGTTCAGGGTATTTGCCTAGCGCGGAAACCCCTGCTGTCTTGTTGAGGCCCTTTGGGGCCTTGCCCTGATGGGTCAAAGACCTTACTTTGGAAAGGGGGAGTCTCCTCAAAGACCCGTCACCCTTCTTTTCGGTGGAATTCACAGAGGGTTTTAGCGATTGGGGAGGGTTTCAAGGAAGTGGCGAGGGTGGTGTAAGAAACACTGGAGGGAAGGGTTGGTGGGAAGGGGGATGAGCTAGATGAAACAAAGGGTTTACCTGGGTCAAACGCAAACGGGGGAGTTGCTTTTCCTTGGAAAAATAAAATTTCTCCTTTCTCCCTTTTTACCAATACTTCTTTTTCAAATTGTACCTTTTACATTTCTTTGAAGAACTTTTTGACTTCTTTGCAGGGGGAACGCATATTGGGCTAGACAGTTGTCATCTTGATGAAAATGTTGTACCACACTTTAACATCTCTGGTTGTTCCATTTTTCCTTAAAAAAGGCAAGGTTTGGGTCCATGCCCATAACCCTGGCATGGAAGCACCGCATAGGGTTGGGACATATGCCTTTCCTTGAGTTTGGGACCATGCCAAATTAATGATTCTGGAAGGATTAATGTGTTAAAAGTTAGAAGGTCGACTGTTCCAAATCATCAACTTTCTTCTTAAAATGTTTTACTGCCACTACATTAAAATTCTCTAGTTCCTCTAACAGTTTCTCCTCAGAATACCTCTTCAGGTCTCGGGAGAAGACAATTCCCTAACACTGATTGAGGGTTTTGTGAGGAGAACATGAAACTTGAGCCCCAGGAATGTTGCATATCGCACGCAGACGGTCACTCTCGTCTGGTGACGAAACCTCAACTATTAAGCTACCATTTCGCTGTGGGGATGCGAGGATCAAGTTGACATACCTCAACACCATCAATTGTCTTCTCTACTAGTTACTTACTATATGAAATACTTTTATATTTACCAGGTAAGATTTCCTTAGTGGATTGAGGAGGACTTTTCCCCTTCTTACCTGGTTTGGGGTAATGAGGAAATTTATGCAGCCACTATTACAGTACTGATGGCAGTTGCGGGACCTATGCACTACCAACTGAACCATGCCTGCTTGACCCTAGCCATATTTGATTAGCTGATATACTTGACCGGGCCTTGATCAAGCCACCCATCTATCCAAAATAAAGGACCAAAGAAGAGTGTCACTAGCTGCAGGGTGCAGCGTGCAGCATCACTCAACCTCCAGGACTTCTGTCTCCTGGTAATACGGGATGCCACGTATGGCAAACACATGTGGGAGAGTTCTCCCTGGTCCAAGATGGAATGAACCAGGGGTGGGTGCACCATTCCCTCTCATAGGCCTTGTTGCACCAGGAAGCCATTTTGTCTCCTCCCTCACTGGTGACCCCTCCAGAATGGGTAGCCCTCTGGTCCGGCTCACCAGATCATTGGGACCACCACGGCAAGATGGCTTCCGTTAGCGGGGGAGTGTTTTGTGAAGAGAACATGAAACTTGAGCCTCAGGAATGTCGCATATTGCAGACAGATGTCCACTCTCGTCTGGTGATGAAACCAACCAGAGATCTCACTGTGAGTGATGTGAAGATCACGTTGACACACCTCAACTATTTTCCATGGTTCTTACTAAACGAGATACTTTCATATTTACCAGGTAAGATTTCCTTAATGGATTGAGGACTTTTCTTCTTACCTGGTTTGGGAGACCGGGAACCATTATGATTCCCATTCTTGCCCTATAGATGCTGGAAAGGTTTCAGAGTGACATGTGACATTCCAGAGGGAATGGCCAGGGGATTGCATAGGTCATCAGGGAGAATTAATACTAATTGTACTAATTAGAATTCTTCATTTCCTCACCACCACCCCACCCACCATGGAGTCCAATGAGAGGAAGCTATAGGTTGGGTTCAAAATCTCCCAACAGCCACAGGGGTAGAGAGGAAATATAGGCAGCCACTATTACAGTACTGATGGCAGTTGTGGGACCTATGTGTTACCAACTGAACAGTGCCTGCCTGACACTAGCCATATTTAACCAGCTGATTGACTTGACTGGGCCTTGGTCAAGCCACCCGTCTAACCAGAATAAAGAACCAAAGAGGTGTCTTGCTAGCTGCAGGTCACAGTGCGCAGCATTGCTCAACCAACAGGACTCCTGTCTCCTAGTAATATGGGATGCCACGCACGGCAAACACACATGGGAGAGTTCTCCCTTGTCCAAGATGGAATGAACCAGGGGTGGGTGCACCATCCTTTCTCACAGGTCTTGGTGCACTAGGAAGGCATTTTGTCTTATCACTCACAGGCTTACCAGATCATAGGGACACATTGTGCAGCATTGTTCAACCTCCAAGACTTGTCTCCTAGTAATACGGGATGCCATGCACGTCAAACACACATGGAAGAGTTCTCCCTGGTCCAAGATGGAATGAACCAGGGTTGGGTGCATCGTCCCCTCCCATAGGTCTTGGTGCACCTGGAAGCCATTTTGTCTTATCCCTCACTGTTGAAACCTCCAGTATGGGTAGCCCCCTGGTCCAGCTCACCAGATAATTGGGACCTCAGGCCCCTAAGCCCTCAAGGGCTTAGGGGCGTTAGGGGGGAGTAGGAGTGAGGGGTCTATTGAGGAGACCCCTCCTCCGAAAATAAGGACTCCAGAGGCCTCAACGGTGACAGCTCCAGCTGCCACCACATCCACAGGGCTCCTGAAGCAAAGGCTCATGTACACCCTTTGCCCAGGTAAAGGAATCCTAGGCCTGTTCAAAAGACTCCTCCCAAAGTGGGGTCTTAGGAGCCATCAGGCAGGGCTCCAGACGCCTCAGTGGTGACAGCACCAGCTGCGACCACATACACAGGGCCTCCTGAACCAAAGGCTCAGGTCCATCTTTTACCCAGGCAAAGAAATCCTGAGCCTGTCCAAAGGAAACCTGTGGAAACTAGTTCAACCCTTCAAAAGGGTTAGGGAATTCATGCAAAATGGGAAGAACTGCAACATCTGATAGTTTCATGTAATCCAGTGTGTATATGCCTAAAAGAGATTATGACCAGGGAAAATCATCCGATTTCCCTGAGAGGATTCCTAGTTCAAGCCCATTATGTTTCCTTTGGTAATGAACCTCATGGAGGAATATCAGTGATGGTACATCAGGGTATTCCATTCTAGGCCATCCTAACTGTAGACAACACTGCACAACTTTACACTGTTGCATCCATCTACCTTCCTCCACATAATCTCTACTTGGTCAGTTGCCTCCATCCATTTCTACTCTTGGAAGATTTCAATGCCTGACAACATCTCTGTGCAACCCTTGAGGAAGGACCTTGGAGTCTTTGTTCTCAACAGTAAATGCAGTTTTACCGAACAGTGACACACATTTCCAAATTCAAATTGGAACATTCTCCAGTACTGCCCTGTCATTTGGTTCACCTGATTCACATTTGAATCTCACTTAGCAGGTCATGGAAGACTTACATGGAAGTAACAACTTTCCTATACTTTTGGAGGTTAATGGTATCCCAGCCAATGGAGTGCAGAGATGGCAACTAGAACATGCAAACTGGAAACTGAAGTATTGCAAGGATCTGTAAATATACTTCCTGTGTGTTCAAGATGCTGTTAATCACTTCATATCACGAATTCAGCTTGCAGCAGAAGCATCCATTCGCAAAAATAGTGGGTAGTACCATTGGCCTCCAGTACCATGGTGGTCTGATGAATGCCTGTCAGAGCAAGTAAAGCTGCATTAAGGTGGCTAAAACAACGCCCTAGTGATGTAAACTTGATCGTTATAAAAAGACCCGAGCCAAGGCCAGGCAGGTTAGACAGACGTCTTGTAGACAGTATGTCTCCCCGCTTAACTCTGGGACCCCTTTAGCATGGGTATGTGACAAGGTGCTTAAGATTGCTGGAAAGAGCACATCCATGTCACCACCTGCTTTGAAGATAGATGGCATAATCCTCACAGACAAAAAAGATGTTGCAAATGAGCTAGCCAAATCCCTGGCAGAGATCTCCTTTGGAACCTCTTCCATTACCCGATTCTCCACTCTTTGGGCTGAGCAGGAACAAAACCCAGTATCGTTCTTTAGTAGGACTGCAGCAGAACTTCCATACAACTTGCCATTTTTGCACAAGAAGATGGACTGCCACAGAAAGTGATGATATTCCATACCAAATGATATCTCCCTTACCGGAGAGCTCCCAAAAGTTCCTGTTGGACCCATTCAATAGGATCTATAGGGAAGGCACAGTACCATCTGCATGGAAAGAAGCTATAATTATTCCTGTCCCTAAACCTGGCGAGGATGCTTCCACACCAGGAAATTACAGACCAGTTTCTCTCACCAGCTACATCTGCAAA
>NC_051388.1:22235483-22237983 GCF_015228065.2 Penaeus monodon | reverse complement strand
ACTACTTATAATTCTAATAGATTAAATATACTCACAGATACTGGAAAATTTATGAAATATAATGCATGGAAGTAAAGCTTAATTCATAAAACTATATTAAGGATTTGTAGTTACATCATTCCTCTAGACTAAGACTAAATCAACTACAACCGTAATAATTGGGGGCCTGACCGGGATTTTGTATGATCATTGATTTTAATTGGAGGCTTGTCAGGATAGTGTTACTTTAAATTTGATTTGGACTTAAAGTGTGTACTACTAAGATAGTATTCTTGCTAAATGAGTTATCGAGTACTTGGAACTGATCACTCCCGTCTTGCTTGACCTGTAATACTGCAGAAAATACACGGATTCCCTCTGTCAACATAGCAGCTAGATTAGCCTGGACTCTAATTATAATCACGCTTTGGTAGACGGCGTCAGGCCGACCAGGAATTCTTTCGGATCACTTAGTGGGGTACTATTACTATTAAAGTAAAATATCCGGATCATCTCGCAAATTAATTAATGCCGTAACCTTTTTATTTCTCATAGAGACGAGTTGCACAAATAAAAACTCGCTCTATCTTGTCAGGTAAATATCACCTATATGATAAGGGTGATCATAAACAGTCACTGTAGTAGTGTTAATGAAAGTTTAGGGTTTAGGGATTCATCGGGCGACATTAATACCGTACCCTTTTTCTCGTTCATAAACCACGGGATTGTTTCCATGTGCTTTCTCCTGGTTAGGCCAAGCAAGTCGAAGTGCTGAGAATTTGTTCTTTTTCCGTCTGTTTCATTCATGGCATTAGTACACTATATCCTAACTTGTGTGTTAGTAGATCATTAAAAGTAAAATGTTTGATATTATCCTGTCATAGCAAACACAGGGATTATTAACAAACATTCCTGCGATAATATCAATTTCTATTCTGCTATAAGTCGATCGAACAGCAACTTCTACTCAAATATTATAACTTAAAATATCTATATTTAACGCTAAGGAATTTTGCGAAAACCCTACACCTGAAAAGTTAACCGAACCGAATTGCTCAGTACTTCTCGGTACCTCATTCAGGTTAAGCATCTAAGAAAGCAACTAAGGAACTAGTAACAGAAAATTTAATTCAGAGAGATTTACTCCTCCCTGAAGTCACTGATTATTTAAACTGGCAAGATTCCGAACTGGTTGAAGTTAGAAACACTTCCCTTACGTCTGATCAGAGAGATGAGTCTTGGTCCACGGCTCAACAAGAATTTGAAAAGCATGCTTTAGATCTAAAACTTAAAGTAGAAAGACAAAGATCAGAAGAAAGAGCAAGAGCCCGAGAAATAGAAATAGCTAAACTTAAATTAGAAGAAAGAAAACTAGAAGTTAAATTAAGTAGCACATGCGATAATGATTCTGTCATTAATGAATCGTTTAATTTTACAAAAAAAAAAAATTGCCCCTTGCTCTTCATTTCTTGAAAATGATCCTGATGGCTCATTCCGTAACTTTGAAAAAACTGCTGGACACTTGAAATGGCCCCGCGCTGAGTGGACTAAGCTTCTAATCTAAGCTAACCTAATCTGATCTCCGACACATGGGATGTTCTTATCCGTTAGCTACGCTCTCTCTTCTCGCGCTTAGACGAAGCTGGATTCACCATCAACTTGGCCAAAGCTACATTCTGCGGTGCCAAAGTGACCTACTTGGGACATATCGTGGGGCAGGCCAATGCAGATGCAATCTAGGCACATCCCACTCCAACAACTCGGAAATCTCCCATGAGGTTTTTGGATAGGGTGGGGTTGTACAGACGCTTCTGCATTAACTTCTCGTCTATAGCTACGCCTCTAACAGATATTACCAGCTCCAATTGCCCTTTCCGGCGGAGTCCCGAGTGTGCTGAAGCTTTTAATAAACTAAGGCTTTTCATTTCTTTGGAACCAGTGCTGAAAATTCCCGATTACTCACGTTGTTTCAGTCTGCAAATAGTGGTCATGTTGTGGTAATGCATCCGGTTTCTTACTTCTCGGTAAAGCTGAAGAAATATCAGACGCAATGCTATACTATAGAACGCGAAGCTCTAAGTTTGGTGTTAGCCCTGAGGAAGTTCGACTGTTACCTCCATAGCCATCAGGTTGTGTCGGTGTAAGCAGACCATAACCTTCTGGTGTTCATCCATCGCATGCAGAATCAAAATCAACGCATTCTTCGATGGTCTCTTCTACTTCAACAGTACAACCTCGTCGTCAAACACAGCAAGCGAGTCGATAACGTCATCGCCGACCGTCAATCCGGAGAACTTCGAACATCGAAAGATCTCTCCGACGACCTCCACGTTCGTCAAAGCTAAAGAGGATTGTAGAGGGGGAGGAGCTACAACTGCCGTCGTTCCGTCTGCAATTGCCGATTTATCGTCGCGAAATCTTCAATTTAATAACAAACGCGTTGACCCTCAAACGGCCTAGTTGGAGAACAAGTGATCCTAACCTCCTTTGCGCCACTTCTCATGGCGCTGCCCTGCGAACC
>NC_051388.1:22190292-22195292 GCF_015228065.2 Penaeus monodon | reverse complement strand
ATTATGTATATGATATTTTATATATAATTAAAATTTTATATAAATAAATAAATATATATTATAATATATATATATATATTAATATATCTATATATATTATATAATATTATATATAGTTTATGTTAGTGTTGTGGGGTGTTGGGGGTGTGGTGGTTTATAAAATATATATATAATATATATAAATTATATTATATTATTTATATATATAATAAATATATTTAAATTTTTTATATTATATATATATATGTATTATATATATATATATATATTTTATATATTATATATAATATCTTTATATATATATTAATATATAATATATAATATATAATATATTTTTTTTTTTTTTTTTTTTTTTTTTTTTTTTTTTTTTTTTGCAATATATATATATATATAGATATAATAGTATAATATATATATATAATATATATATATATATATATATATTTGTATACATACACACTACATATATATATATATAATATATATATATATATATATATGTATATTATATATATATATATATATATAGATATATATATATTTGTATACATATATACATACATACATACATACATACATACAAACATATATATATATATATAAATATATATATATATATATATATATATATATAATATATTATAATATATATATATATATATATATATATATCTGTATGTATGTATGTATGTATACAATGTGTGTATACAAATAAATACATATAATATATATATATATATTATATATATATATATATATATATATATATATATATATTATATATATATATATACATACGCATACATAATCACGTACTCACGCTTACACACACACACACACACACACACACACACACACACACACACACACACACACACACACACACACACACACACACACACTCACACACACACACACACACACACACACACATATATATATATATATATATATTATATATATATATATATATATATATATATATATATATTAATGTGTGTGTGTGTGTGTGTGTGTGTGTGTGTGTGTGTGTGCGTATACACACACACACACGTATACATACACACACACACACACACAACATTAATATATATATGTATATATATATATATATATATGTATTTATTATATTATATATTATATATATATATATATATATATATCATATATATGTGTGTGTGTGTGTGTGTGTGTGTGTGTGTGTGTGTGTTGTGTGTGGTGTATGTTGTGCGTGTGTTGTTCTTGTATATTTTTTAATTCTATTATAATATATATTTAATTAAAACCCTTTATCAAATTAAAGTTATGTATAATAATATATATTTTTTAATTATATTATATTATTAATAAAATATATATTTTTCAACACAAACACACACAACAACACCAACACACCACACACAACTGGTTCAGCCACAATCAAAACGCAGGCATTAATTAATATTATTAAAATATAATATATATAATAATAATATTAAAATAATAATATATATATATACATTTTAAAATATTATTATATATATATATATAATTATATATTAAAATTTTTTTACATCATACATATATCATACAAAAATATATGTATAAATATATAATTTTATAATATATATATTATTAAATTAAAAATTTTTAAAATGTAATTAAATAAAATATATATAAATATTTTAAAATATATATATTAATATATATATATGTAAGGGGGTGTTGTGGGGGTTGATGTATATATATAATAAATAATTATATAAAATATAAATATATAATATATGTTAAATATGTATATAATTATATTATATAAATATATTATATATTTTAATTTAAATATAAATATATTTTTTTTTTTTTTTTTTTTTTTTTTTTTTTTGCATATATATTTTAATATAATATATTATATATATTATATATATATAATATATATATTAATATTTATATATATTTGTATGTATGTTTTATGTATGTATACAAATATACATACATAATATATATATAATATATATATAGTATATATATATATATACATACATACATACATACATACATACAAACATATATATATATATATAAAATATATATAATTATATATATCTATTATATATATATATATATTATATATATGTGGGGTGTGGTGTGTGGTGTGTGTGTGTGTGTGTGTCTATTTTATTATATATATATATAATATATCTATTATATAATATATATAATATATATATATATATATATTGTGTTGTGTGGTGGGGTGTGTGGGGGTGTGTGGTGTCTATATATATATATATTAATATATTATATATATATAAAATATATTTTAATATAAAATATATATATATATATTTTATATATATATATCTGTAGTATGTATGTATGTATACAATGTGTGTATACGATAAATACATACATTATATATATATATTATATATAATATATATATAATATATATATTATTATATATATTATATATATATAAAATATATATATATAATGCCTGCGCTTTGACTGCTTCCTCGAGCCAGTGTGTGTGTGGGGCGTATGTGTATATATATATATATATATATATATATATATAATATATATATTAATATATATATATATATATATATATATATATATATATTTTGAAATATATATATTTTATATATATATATATATATATATATGTATATATACATATATACGTATATATATACACATATATAAATATACATACACACACACACAAATAGTACATATTACCGAACGTAGGCCATTAGCTGACTTCATCAATCCGAAAGAATAGTTTTTAGAATTATATAATATGCCCAAGCCATGACCTGATGGGCAGGGTCATCCACAGGGACGCGAGCTAGGTTTCCATATAGTCTGAGTTGGCGATCCCGGATTATGCCAGTAGCAGGTCCAACTGTACCCCATTACAAAAGGCATCAAGACGAGACTCCAAGGTATTAGATTGCATCAAGGTTTCGCTTCCATAGAGCAAAACTGGCAGTATTAAGGCCTTGAAGACACGCAGCTTGGTCCTTCTGCATAGGTACCAGTATCTCCAAATGCTTTTGTTGATTGAGTTCATGGCTCCTGTTTCCAGAAGCGCTAGTATTCTGTGGACTTGCGAGGAGTATATCCAGGGTGCTGCGGATCCGTCTCAGAAGAATGTGAGTGAAAACTTTGCCTAGTATGCTGAGCTGTGTGATGCTACGGTAGTTGTTACATTCCCAATGATCCCCTTTCCCCTTCCAGACAGGGATGACATGCCCCTCAACAGGTCAGAGGAAATGGTACCAAACCACCAGATGGCAGTGAAGACTGCATGCAAGCCCGGAGCTATAGGTTCACCCCAAGACTTTAGAAGTTCAACTGGGATATCACATATGCCTGTGGCTTTCCCACTTTTCAGCTCGGAAATCGCCATCCTAACTTCCGTTAGGGTATGAGGTTCCTTGCTGATGGGTGCGTCCGGCACAGGTATTGTGATATCACTAGCATTCAAGCTAACTGTTGGAGGGTTTACCTGGTACAACTGCTCAAAATACTCAGCCCAATGTCCACGACCCCCAACATGATCTGAGATGATATGCCCATCCACTGAGTGGACTGCAGACATCTGCAAGGAGTGTTAAGAGTTCAGCTTTCTCAGGGCTTGGTAAGAGGTGTCTCGAGGGAGATGGAATTCTGCCTTGCCCTTGAGCGTACACCTCCTGCGCTGTTTTGAGTGTTTAATACTTGAAGAACTCCCACAGAGCAACTGGGTCTGTCAGGTTATCAAAGGTCAGTGAATCGATCAGAGACTGCCATGGGGAACCTATGGGCTAACTCCCCCTCCCTCAGTCTGTCCAAGTGAAACACCTCAGAGTGGCCACTGGAGGGAGGGGGAGTGTTGAAGTGGACCCGTAAGGTAGCCACAACCAGCCTATGGTCAGTACCACTGAACTCGGCACTCTGGTAAACTCTACATTTCTGGAGGATCCTCCATCGCATGCTGACAAGAATGTGGTTGATCTCCTTGTGGTTGACTGTACCCATATTGCTATACCATGTCCAGCGATGTGGGTCGGAGTGCTGGTACCAGGAGGCAGAGATACTCATTCTTTGGGACCTAGCAAAGCCTCAGAGAAGGAGGCTATTCTCGCAGCTGAGATCAGCTCCTAAGCCACGTGGGCTGACAGATATCTCATATCCAGACCGATCACAGCAGGATACCGTATTGAAGTCGCCCAGGACAATGTAAATATCTCACTGGGGGCAATTGTCTGCCACAGATGAGAGTTTGGCTTAGAACGCCTCTTTCACATTGAGTTAGAAAACATCAGTAGTAGCATAAACAGCAATAGAGACATGAAGCCAAAAGCATGTTTCAGTCTCAATGCCATAATACGCTCATCAAACGGTGTTACCTCAACTACCAAGGGCTGAAGTCGGCTGGAGATGATTATGGCTACTACCTGGAGGTGATGGCCATCGCTGTGGCCCGACCAATAGTAGGTGTACCCACCCATACTGATTGTGCCGTTGCCAGGTCTTCTCACTTCCAACCCCAAATCGCTCCAATTCCCTCAATAGCAGAGGTAACCGCTCATCTTGCTGCAAGGACTGGATGTTCGAGGTGCCTACACAGATAGCTTGCCTGAGGTTAAGCCTCGGGCGGTCACTCCGGGTGCGTGCCACCTCTGCCACTCCCGCCGACGCTACCCCAAATAAAAGGGGTCTGCGGGCTGTGGGACCCCCCGTCCGCCTGTGGGGTTCCCCACAAGCTTCATGGTGGGTTGGCGCCTGCCGGGGCGCAAGTGGGACAAGTAACTCTCGTTCCCATCCTACGCCCCGACATTTGCCCTCCCAATGGGAGCCACAGCACTCCCCCCAGCACATCCATTTATTTTGGACGTTGCCAGTGAGTTATCTGGAGGGAGGAGAGCTGCCAGTATAGATATACATATATGTAAAGTGTATCTGCATACATATATGTAAAATGTATCTGCTTGCTGTTACCGAACGTCGGTCATTAGCTAATTTCATCA
>NC_051388.1:22175281-22177692 GCF_015228065.2 Penaeus monodon | reverse complement strand
ATGTGAGCGCCCAAACTTTGTCCTGTCACCAAGTTTCATGCCAAAATAAGCAGATAACACGTTTTACGAAAATGTGATGGTTTCCTGTTGAACAACGTTTATTCGCCGCAGATGTAGCAGAAACTCCCGGGTTTTTTCTCAAACCTTCTGGGCGAAACCTATCATTTATCTGAATAAGGAAAAATGTCGTTGCAAAAAATGTGCGATCGCAAATTGAAAATTATTCGTAAAACCCCCACGAAAATGCTAAAACCCCTTTTGTAGAACAAAACCGTAAAAAAAAAAATTTTGGCAATAGAAAAAAATTTGGCCTATTGAGCAAAATCAAAGTTTTTTGGATAAAACGCATCAAAAAAGGGCAAAAACATTAAAAAAATTTTTGACGTTTTTTTTCTGTTTACCATGTTATTGTTATTAAAATTATTATTTTTATTATCTTTTATATTAAATACATATATATATTATTTAATAATATATATAATATTATATATTATTAATATACATTTTATTATATATATATATAATATATATAAATATAATATAAAATATATATATAATATTAATAATTTTATAATTTTAATTTTTATATTATATTATTTATTTATCTTAATTTTTTATAATAAATTTTTTTGTGGTGTGTGGGTGTGGTGGTGTGTAAAAAAGTTACTTTTTTTGAAAATTTGTATATTTTAAAATTATGAAACTTGTTTTCCTTTCCCCCTTTAATAATGCTGAAAAAGTGATGAAAGGGTCCAAAAATGGCTCATTAAAAAAACCCCCACAGTGTGTGTTTGTGTTGTATTTGGTTTTGGTGTGGTGTGTGTGTGTTGCGTGTGTGTGTGTTGTGGGTATTTATAATTTTATATATTTATATATAATTTTAATAATATATATATATTATATATATATATATTATGAAAATTTTATTTATCATTTATTATTTTTTATATATTATTATTTATCTTTATTTATTAAAATATTATATATTATATTATTTATTTGCTTTTTCTTAAGTGTGCTATATTATTAAAATTAAAAATTTTTTATTTTATTTTTTTTTTATTCTTTTTTTTGTTTTTTTATTTTTCTAATTTTTTTATAATATATTTTTTTTATATATTCTATTATTATTATTTGGGGTGTGTGTGGGGGGTGGGTGTTTTGTTGTGTGTTGTGTTCTATTATTTATTTATTTTATTTTTTTTTTTATTTTTTTTTATTTATTATTTTTCATAATATTTTATGCCTATATAAATATATTTATATTATATTATTACTTATATATCATATATATTTAAAATATTATTAATTTTATAATATATTACATTTATATGTGTGTTGTGGGGTTTTGTGTTGTGTGTGGTGTTGTGGTGGTGTGTATGGTGTGTGTGTGTCGTGTGTGTCTGTGTGTATTTATGTGTGTGTTGTGTGTATTATATTATATATAATTTTATATTTATATAATATATATATAATATATATATATATTTTATTTGTAGACAAAGTGTAATGAGAATGAATATCTTTACAAAAACAAAGAGTATTTGCCCGGTTTCGATTACGTCTTTGTCCAAATCATTTTATAATAATAATATATATATATATATATATATATAATATTTATATATTATATTATATATATTTTTATATATATATGTATATATATATATATTGTATAATAATATATTAAAAAATTTATATATATATTATATTGTTCTAATGTATCCCTTTATATAATTTTAAATCTTATATAATATATTTATAAATATATATTAAAATATATATATATATATTTTATATAAAATTTTATGTGTGGTGTGTGTGTGTGTTATTTCTGACGAAGACGTAATCGAAAAACCCGGGCCCCTTACATCTCTTGTATTTTGGGGGGGTATTCATTTTTCATTCACCCCTTGTCTACATATATATAAAATATATAAAATAATATATATATATATATATATAAAATATAAATTTATATAAAAATTTTATAATTTTATAATTATACACACAGCACACACCACTAAAAAACCCACAGACACCCCCAGACCACAAAACACCCATACCCCCACACACACAAACACCCCCACCCCCCCACACACACACACACCCCACACAAAAACACACACCACACACATATTTATATAATATATTTATATATAAAATATAAAATTATATATATATAAAAGTAAAGTAAAATATATATGTAATTTTAAAATATATTAAAATATATATATATATATATTTTAAAAATTTTAATTTTAAAATATATATTTTTATATATATATATATATATATATTATATATATTATATTTTATATATTTATGTTTAAACACACACACACACACACACCACACACACACACCACACACACACACACACACATAAAATTTTATATATATTATTTTAT
>NC_051388.1:22151913-22165181 GCF_015228065.2 Penaeus monodon | reverse complement strand
CCGAGGAACGTGATTATAAAACGAAAGAATCGGTATTTAAATTTATTTACTCTGGAAAAAAAAAATCGGTACGTATTTATTTACTCTGGGAAAAATAAAATATACTAAACTATGCAATGTGAGGATAAAATGATAATAGACAGAAGAAAATACAAATAACACAATATATCAGTTAAGGAATTATCAGGGGATGAGTGGTTTGGGGGTGTTTTTAGTGTCACATAAGTCTAATTTCAAAGTGTGACTTTTGTTGTGTTGTAAACAATGATAGACAGCGAGAATTTTTGTAATTTAGAACTAGTATTGTGCGTTCTTTGCACTTTGATTTTGAAAGAAGGCAACTCGTACGAGTATATAAAGTGTGGGTGGGTATAGGGAGGACAAAGTTAATCTGGCACTAATAGGCACACTTACTTTTGATAGTAGCGAGAAAGTATTGGTAGTGCTGAGTAGAACGGCAACTCCATGGTTGTGCTGACAGAGGTTCGCGATGAGTTGGCGAGGCAGGTGGGCCGGATTGGCGAGTGTGTGGCTTTAGAGTGCATTATTTTGTCACGAGGGTAGCACAGCCATGAATGGTCAGCACGAAGTAGGTAGGGTAGACATGGTGCGGGTAGGCGTGGATCAGAAGGGGTTTTAGTAGCGATGACTGGGTTTTAAGGGAGGCAGGGAGGCACATCGACAGGAGTAACTTTTTAGCAGATAGCGTGGATTAGCAACAGGCGTCGACCAGGAGCGTGGCCCCGCAGGGTGGCAGGCGACTTAGCATGGCATTGTGAAGTTCTTGTTCACCGTTGCCGTCAGTGTCAGCGGAGAGAGAGTGGCCTTGGTGCAGATGAATGAAAGGTTTCTTAGCTTGTTATTTATTGTTGAAGCTGAGACACCCAAGAGACCCCTGTTTTCCCCGGGGGTCGAGGACGAGGTGGTGGAGCTGGACCTTGTGTGGCTTAGTCTGTCTAACCGTGACTCTCTCCAGTCTGTCTGTTGAATGTGTCCTTTTATGCGGCGGCTCCTTCAAGGACGGATGCTTACTTCGTCGTAGGGTTTTCAAAAGAGAAAGCCCGAGCGGCTTTTGCGTCTGCCCAAGGAGGAAAGGCAGCTGCTGGGACGAGGTCTTCGTAAATATATATATTTATATTTGTATAAATACATTCAAATATATATATATATATTATAATATATTATATATATATTATATATATATTTTACTCATATTATGTTGTGTATATATATATAATATATATACTATATATATATATATATATATATACATATATATATGTATGTATATATATATAAAATATATATACATATATATATATATATATATAATATATATATATATAATATATATATATGTATGTATGTATTGTATGTATGTGTGGGTATATATAATATATATAATATATTATATATATATATTATAAATATTTTAAATATATATTTTTTTTTTTTTTTTTTTTTTTTTTTTTTTTTTTTTCCATGCATCTATAGCACATGTGTATATTTATATATAAACACACCCACCCCACCCTATATATTATATTATATATATATATATATAATATATATATATTCCCCAACATACAATTATATATAAAATATTATATTAAAATAATATATATGTAATATTAAAGTTATATATCCCATATATATATAATATTATTATATATAATATATATATATATATAATATAATACTATTACTAATATAAAATTATATAATATTTAATATATATATAGTATATATATATAATATATATAAAATATATTATATAATATATACAAAACACATAAAAATTTAAATGTATGTATATATACACATATATAAACACACACTCACACACACACCACACACACAACACACACACACACACACACACACCCCACAAACACACCACACACACCCACACACACACACACACCATGATAAGGATGTTTAGCATACTGAATGTTACCGACATATAACAGGTTTGGGGCAACAGCCGATTCTGTGATGTATAAAAGGGAAAGAATTGATGCAAAAAAATTGAACAAAACTCTAGGATACCCTTTTACTGAACGATAACATCAAGTAGTTAAATATAAATAAAGTTGATATGGATTTAATCTAGTTAGGAGAACACA
Source organism: Penaeus monodon (assembly GCF_015228065.2). Lineage (NCBI taxonomy): Eukaryota > Metazoa > Arthropoda > Malacostraca > Decapoda > Penaeidae > Penaeus > Penaeus monodon. The sequence goes on along the minus strand of NC_051388.1, from coordinate 22,163,055 downwards.
CGGTAAATTGGAGAAAGATACAGTGTTCAAGGAAAAAGCAATAGACTGGCGTCTTGTATAACGGTCACCTTTCATCAGTAATCAGTCAATACAAGTCATGTGAATACATGTCGTAATATTGCCTTATAATTCACTGGATATGATGCAGGGAAGAACATATAAAAAGTGAATGAATCAATAAAGTACAGTACTCATATACGGTATTAACTTTGACCAGGGATGAACATAGGTAGTGGATCGAATGCTGTTGTTCCGAAAAGACAAAAAAAAAAAAAAAATAAAAAAAAAAAAAAAGAAAGGAAAGACTGAAAAATAATCACGGAGGAAAACTGTGGTCACGGACAAGTAGCGACAAGAATCTGAAAACAAACTTATTTTCTTCTCTCTATTTTTTTTCTCCTTTCCCCCCCGGGACCCACTCTAGCTCTATCTCTACTCTCTATCAGAGCTCTCTTCTCTCTCTTCTCTCATCCTCCTCTACTCTATCTCGTCTCTCGCGCTAGTATAGACTAGATATCTGATTCTCTCTCTCTCTCTCTCTCTCTCTCTCTCTCTCTCTTCTCTCAGTTTCTCTTTGCCACTCTCCCTTCCTTTAGTGGCCCTCTTCTTTCGTTCTGTAGGAAATAGTAAATGTACCTTTTAGTACGAAAACAACACAGGTTATATGTGGAGGAGGGTTGAGGGAAGACCCAAAAAAGAGGGGTAAACTAAGCATAGGGAAAACCGACTTACCATGGTTAGAAAGATAACATTAAAACAATACAAGTACTGGTGACGGCGGAGGTGATGATGATGATATAGGAGATGAGGACAATAATGATTTATGATTTATTATGATGATGATGATTATGGATTAGTCAAGGACGCAACCAAAAAAGAGGAGGTTTACCCGCTGATTGTCTAAATGTAAAGCGCTTTAAGACACTCAACATGTTGCTGAAAGTCCCTTCGCAAACGTAATCATCTTGCTTGAACGATGGCAGCAATTATACATAGTCTTCAATTTGACAGCTAAAGTTTCATAGGATTAAATTCGTAATGTTCTATAAGGTTATAAATTGACAACATATTCAAATAGCCGAACCTAGATATAAATCAGAGTTTTTAATTTCATACAACCAACTTCGTCTTCAACATCGTCAACACAAAAAAATGGACATTCTAAAATTTTGTTTCAACGGCGCTCTTGATTATTCCCCATTTGTCTCTCCCCCACACCCCATTTAAAGTACTCCACCAATACATGAGCCCTCGTTCTTCCTCTTCATATATATCATAACTAACGAATAATAATATATATATATATATATAATATCTCATATAATATATATATATATATATAATAAAAGATATAAATAACATATAGAAGATACACACACACACCCACCCACCCATCACACACACAAATAATATATATATATATATATATCTATATATATATAGATATATATATAATTATATATATAATTATTTATAATATATTATGTACACATACATATAACTTTATATGTACCATACAATATGTATATATATATATATGTTATATTATAATAAGATATATATATATGTTTATTATACATATATATATATGTAATTTATATATAATATATATATATATATATATATAGATATATAATCATATATATAATATACTCTCCTCCCCTCTCTCCCCTTATTCCTCTTCCCTCTCCTTCCCCTCTCCTTTCTTTTTTTTTATATTTTTTTGTTTTTTTTTTTTTTTTTTTTTTTTATATTTTTTTTTTTTTTTTTTTTTATTTATTTTTTTTTTTTTTTTTTTTTTTTTTTTTTTTTTTTTATTTCTTTTTATTTCTGTCTTTTTTTTTATTTTGTTATTTTTTATATGCCTGTTCCTTTTATATATATATATATATCGTAATATATATAAATATATATACTTACATATATATTATATATAAATCATCATCACATCAAGGGGCCTACACGCCGACGGGGGGCGCCATGGTCGCATCCACCCTCGTCTTCCAACCACAAGGATCCCTAGAGGGAGTTCTCCCCAGAGGCAGGCCCACAGCCCATCTTAATTCCTCGCGACCAGGTTCTAGTTCAGAGCTGCACAAGCCATGACTCCGGGGTCCGTCCCCACCAGGCCTCCTCACCCAGGGTTGTGTCACAGAGGAGACAAACCTGAGTGCAGGGTCGGTCCAACAGGGGAGAGACGAGGCAGGGACCCATATAGCTGCGTTGCGATTTTGGGGAAGAATCGTCCGGATTAGGCAAGTAAAAAGCGGTTCCCATGCCAGTCTCTCACGGGTGTAACGCCGGTTTGAACTTTTGTCCCTTGCCAAATGTTACACATGATCCTGTCCACGGGACTTGTTACCAAAAGGCATTCAAGACGAGACCTCCAAGACACTGGATAGCGTCGGTTTCGCTTCCATTAGAGCCAAAACTGGCAGTATCAAGCCTTGAAGACACACAGCATAGTCTTCTGAAATAGGTATGACATCTAACAAATCTTCGGTTATCGAGTCATGCCTAATGTTTGCCAGGACAAAAATCCTTCATTGTCTTCTGGTCTGACAGCCAGAGATAAATGGACTACGATACCAGAAGGTATGGTGGTGGTGTGTCCGGGTTGGGGTAAAAACTCTGTAAATTCCTTCAATATGTCCTCTCCCGCACCATACAAGCATGGATTCGGCTCTCGGACCCCCTCCTCCTCTCTCTGAACAGGAAAAAGATAGATTCCCCCGTAAACAGGCCCCCAAAAAACAAAACAGTCATCGAATCTGGTCTTGCGTCCAGTGAGAGGAGAGATGAAAACTCTAGGGCCCTCACTCCTACACACCCATAGGCTAAGTCTTCTTTCCAAGGAAGGGACTCTTCGCTCATTGTTAAACCTTCATGTTTAAATGTTCTGTTTTAACTGCGACTCATTGTGTTAATTGTTCTGCCCCTCTCATTGAACATTATCAATGTAAGTGTTGCCTCCTCCTCATTTGTCTAAATTTGTTTTCTCCCATTGTTTAAATGTATTCAAGGTCCTGAGACCTGAATGCCCTTATCAGTGTTTCTTATACCCTAGCTCCCTATTTACCCCTATAGGACGCCTCAGTCCCTTCTTACCAGGTGCACCCTAGTACGTAGTGTTGTATAGTGTTTGCTCCACACTGACTTTGTCTTAGTCAAGCTATGCCCATACCAGGTTGTTGAAAAAGTGTTGGGCAAGGCACACAGCCTTTTGCCTCACCCCTGAAGTTAACAGGGAAGAAATTTCACAGGGACCCCACCCCCCCACCACACTTACAGCACTTTCTCAGTACCAGTAATATAGGATGCTATAGGCAAGAATCGTGTCGGAACCCCCGGAGTCTCAGAGACTCTCCCATTAACGATTCCCAAGCACCGAGTCAAACGCCTCCCTCTTGAGGTGATATAGGTTGCAAGCAACCAAAACGACCAAACTCAGACCGCATTATACAATAAATCTAAGCACTTAGTATACGGTCTATCATGGAATTGCCAGGATGCTCCGGTCTCTGAGCCGCAGTAGGTGGTTGTGGATCCGTGGTCAGAAGGAATGTGTGCGAGATACCTTGACTGGTCTGCTGAGCAGTTGTACTGCCACGGTAGCATTGCTACAATCCCCAACAATCCTCCTTTCCCCTCCAAGGATAGGATGACCACAACCCTCAGCAGGTGTAAGCGTGGAATGTTACCAGACTGCCAGATGACCGTTGCGACTGTATGCAGGACTGAGCCACAGTGTTTACCCCCGTGTTTAAGCAGTCAGCAGGGATATCCACAATGCCTCGCAGCTTTCACCTTCTTCAGCTTGGAAATCGCCCCATCCTAACCTCTGTAGGGTAGGAAGATTCCTCGCTAGATGGGTGGGGCCGGCACAGGGCACTGTGACATCGCTTGAATCCAAGCTAATGTGGAGGGTCTACCGGACAACGCTTTCAAAATACTCAGCCCAACGTTCCGAACCACCAGCTAGATCTGATGATCAGCCATACGCTGACGACTGCACTCAAATCTGTGAGGAGGGCTTAGCGGTTCTGCTTTTATTAGGACCCTTGTGAGGCCGGCGAAGGTCATTTACCTAGAAATGGCCTTTCAACCCTCTTCAGGCACGATTCCGAGAACTGGTCCTTGGCCTTTTCGCAGGTCTCGAGCCCGCCCTAAGCAACAAGAAGCGACGCAAGATTGATTACCATCAGTGAGCCTTGTGACATACTCCAGTGGCCTCTCATGTCTCCAGGTATTTGGAATTCTGTCTTGCACTCGGGCGTACGCCAATGGCCTCCTGAGTCTGAGTCTGAGTGTTACACGTTGAAGAGCTCTCACAGAGCAACTGGGTTTCTGTCAGGTGTCGAATGTTCTGTGAATTGGTCCAGAGAATGCCATGGTGAAACCCCACGGGCACACCCTCCCTTAGTATGTCAGGGAAACACCCTTAGTGTGGCCCAATGGAGGGGACAGGGGAGGTTGAATGGACCCCCCGCAGGGTCCAGGTGTAGCCACAACCAACGCCCTATGATCAGGGCCACAGAAACTCGGCACCTCCGCAATCCTTGCAGGTCTGGAGGATCCATCATCCATGGGCTAACAAGAATGTGGTCAATCTCTTGGCCCACTGTATTCCCATATCGCCCTGGACCTATGTCCCAGTGATGCGGGTTGGAGCGCTGTTACCAGGCGCCCAGAGATCCTCATTTTCGGGACCGAGCAACAAGTCTCAGAGAAGGAGGCTACTTCTCGCTGCTGGGAATTCAGCTCCGGAGCCATGGGGGCCGACAGACCTCTCATAGCCAAGCCGATCACACATGGATACCGCATGAAGCGCCCAGAACAATGCGAATATCCTCGCTGGGGGCAATTGTCTGCCACAGGATCGCGATTTGGCGTATAGAACGCACCTTTCACATCAAGTTTACATATATCGGTAGGGGAGTAAGCAATAAGAGACATGAAGTATCAAAGCAGGCTCAGTCTCAGTAGCCCTAATACGCTCATCAACCGGTCGTCAACCCAACTAGCGAGGGCTGAAGGGCTGGAGAGGGCTATGGCTACACCCTGGAGGGCTGTGACTAATCCGCTGCGGCCCGACTAGTAGGTAGGGGTACCCACCCACACTGATCGTGCGCTACAAGGTAATCACCTCGGAGAGGGGCAGCCACCCTCAACTCCCAGCGCTTAAATCCCGCGCTAGCAGAGGTAACCTCATCCTGCCGCAAGTACCGGAGGTTCCACAGCAATCAACCCGGAAAGCCGCACTGAGGTAAGTCCTATATATATACTATTAATATTATATACTATATATATATATATATATAGCGTGATATAGAGAGAGAGAGAGATCTACTATCTAAATATATATACATAGATAGATATATACATCATATACTATATACCATATAATACGAGAGAGATAGATAGAGATCTATATATATATATATATAAGAATATATATTATAATAATACATATATACACATATAATAAATAATAGTATAGTACAATATATACCCCACACACACACACCCACACACATATATATATAATATAGATTACTATATAGATAATATATATATATAAACAATATATAATATATATATATATAAAGATGATAGAGTGAGATGATTACACAAGATCTAATATAATATATATAGAGAACGATATATATATATGAATATATAATATATATATATACTTTATATATAGTATAACATATAATAGATATATCTATAAGAACAGAATAGAGATATATTATCCAGTATACTATATACTTATATATATAGAGATATAGACTAGATTATATATATATTATTTATACACACACCGATATATATATATTAAGAGTGATAAGATTAATTGATAATATATATTTATATCTATGATAGACTATTATAGTATAAGAGAGATTAGAGATAATAGACATATAGAGTTATCTACTGTATATTACTGTGTGGTGTGTGTGGGCATGCGGTGGGTGTGGGTGTGGGGGGGGGGGGGGGGGGTGGATATATGATTATATATTTATAATTATAGATAGTATATATAGATAGATATAGATAGAGATATAATATGTAGACACACCACACACACACACACCAACCCACCACACACACACACACCACCCCACATAGAATAATATATATATAGATATATATACTATAAATATATTATATATAATATATATATATTCTTATAAGATATATACTATACATTATATACAACAGAGTATAGTATATATATATATATATATAGAGATATATATTATATATATTTATAACTATATATATAGAGATAGACAAACATGGGTATATAGATATATAAATACGATATATATAATATATTATAATATAGAGTAGATAATATAGATAGAGATATCTATACACACGGTGCTATAATGATAATGAGTATATATATATATTATCTATATGATATATAATATATATATATAGATAGACTAAGTTATATAATAATAACTCTGTGTGTATTATGTAATATATATAAACCTCCCCATCGTCCCCCACCCCTTCCATATCATATCACTATATAATAACATATAATTATAGATATGATCGATAGATGATAGATATAGATATTATATAGATACAAGTAAAAATATAATATAGTATACAATACTAATATAAGATAATAAATACTTATAATATATAGATGTGTTGTGTGTCGTGTGTGGTGTGTATACATGGGTGGATATGATATATATATGTGTACTGTGTGTGTGGTGGTGTGTGTGTGTTACTGGGGGGGTGTATGTGGGGGGGGTGGGTTGTATATGTGGGTGTGATTTCAATACAATTATAAGTTAATTATCTATAATAGAATATATATATAATATTTAATCATATATATATGTAGCACATATAGATATTAGATAGATATATAATAAGATAATATTAATACACATATAAATCCAATACACACCACACAAACACATCAGACAACAAGGTGTATGTGTGTGGTGTGTGTGGGGTGAGTGTGTGTGTGTGTGGTGTGTGGTGTGTGAGGGTTGTGTGTGTGTTCTCTTCTGTGTGGCGATTTATTATGTGTATACATATGTATGTATAAAAAAAAAAAAAAAAAAAAAAAAAAAAACAAAAAAAAAATATATATATAATAATATAATATATATAATATCTATAATATATAATATTATACCATATTATATATATATTTGTTTGTGTGTGTCTAATAATGCAATATATATATATATATGGAATCATTATAAAATAATATTAATATAATATCATATACATATTATTTAAAAATATACAATCTAATATATATTATATATATATATCACTAATATATATATATAATTAATATAAAATATTTTACCACAAAAACACAACACACAAAAAAAAAAACACACACACACACAACACACACACACACACACACATATATATATAATATATATATATATATATATAATATATATCCTATATATATTATAATATATATATTATTTTATAATATATAATATATATCTAAATATATTTATTAATACATAATCTAAAAATTATACATATATATATATATATATATATAGTATATATATCTATATATATATATTATATATATATATGGATGTCAGTGTCCGAGGGTGATGTGTTCTGTGGTTGCGTGTGTGTGTGTCCTGTGTGGTGCTGTGTGTGTGGTGTTTGTGTTGTGTGTGTGTGTGTGTTGTGGTGTGGTGTGTGGGTGCTGGTGAGTGCGTGACGTGCCCGTGTGGCTGTGGGGTGTGCTGTTTGTGTGGTGTGTGTGGCGTGTTGTGTGGTGTGGGTGTGTGGGTGTGTGTGTGTGGTTTATATAAAATATGCATACAGAAATATTATATATATATATATATAATATAATATATATATATATAAGATATAAATATATATATGTAAAACAATACATAGTAAAGCGGATGAGTACACTTCAAACCTCGTCGGACGACGATATTTAAACAACAACATAACAAGGCCAGATGGTGCTCACATTTCTCTTTGATGTCTCTCTCTCTCATGTCTGAGAAAACGTGACTTTTATGCGGCATCTTCCTCTTTCGAGTGTCAAAAGAGAAAGCAGAGAAGGCCACCTGCGTCCGCCCAAGAGGAAAAGCTACTGCGGTGCCAGAGTGTGTGAAAACATGCCATCCGACCCTAAACCTGTGTGATTAAGATAGCGTTATAATAACATCTACATAATGATATGCATAGATATATAAGATCTAATAAATTATAGAATATATATATATATATATAGATATAATATAATAATAATATGTTATATTCTATCTAATGTATATTATTATTATATATATATATAGATATATATAATATAATATATATATAAATATATATATAGAATATAATATCATATATTTATATAGATGTATATATATAGATATATTATATAGACTTAATATAGAAAAATAAGTAAAATAAAAAATATATGTTTATATATAATATATAAAATAAAAATTATATTATTTAATTTTAATATTATATTTTAAAAATTTATATTATATTTATTATTAAATTGTGTGTTGTGTGGGTGCATTATTTTAAATTATTTTTATTTTTATATATTTTTTAAAATTTTATTTTTATTTATTTTTTTTTTTTTTTTTATTTTTATATAATTTATTTTATTTTTTTTATTCCCTTTTTATTATTATTTATTTTTTTATTTTTTATTTATATTATTATCCCCTATATTATGTTTTTTAATTGCGAATGTATAGATAAGAGAAAAAGTAATGCTGTGTACGGTTTAATCGGAGAGAGTGGGCAAGACACAAGAGTTTAAATTATTGTTTTAAAATTTAAAAAAAAGTAATTTCATCGGGATGCTAGATTTTAAATTTTGAATAGGACTTGCTTTAAAATTTTATCATAAACATAGTTTTTTTCTATCTTGCTTAAATCCTGGTCCTATACAGAATTTGAGTGGCTCAGGAAAAAATATGTCACTGACCGGTCCACATACTGCTAAAATACCCTAAAACTTATTATTTTCTAAAAGTTAAGTAAATTTTTCCCCTTAAATGTTTTAGCTTTTGGGTAGGGACAGGTTCATCACTTCACAATTTCTTTAAAAAAAATCCAATAATTTACACTGCTCTCTCCAGCTATTCTCTGACACCTTTTCTCTCTCATTCCATTTATGATTTTATCTAGTTTTTGCTTCTAAATTTTACTTTTTTCCCCTACTCCCCTTAATCATCGTATCCTTCAAAACTAAACAGAAAAAATCAGCATTTTAAAATGCTAATTTTTGTAAATTAAATTTTAAACTTCAATTACCTTACATATGTGTTATTTTTGTGGTGTTTTGGGGGTGGTTTTGTGGTGTGTGTGTGTTGGTGGGGTGTTTTTTGTGGTGTCGTGTTGTGTTGTGTGTGTGTGGGTGGTGTATGTGTGTGTGTGTGTGGTGTGTGTGTTGTGTTGGTGTGTGTGTGTGTGGTGGTGTGTGTGTGTGTTGTGTGTGTGGTATGTGTGTGCGTGTTTTTTAGGTGGTGTTTGCGTGTTGGAGTGTTACAAAGTATTACGTTACATTTTTCATGCCAGGCCCGTTAATGTAGCTCTACCGAAATTCTTTTATAAGCGAATTAACCCTCAACACTTTACCCATTCTCAGAAAATAACAACAACGTCACAAACAAAAACAAAATACACACCACAAATAAAACACCCTGACCCATTGCATAATTAATATACGCTCTACGATAGGCGTATGTGCCTGTGCCGACGTACCGTACTACAATAGATGTTTCAGGATTAAAGATACATCCGACCTACTATCCTCCAAACAAAACATTACATTTCTACTACCACCTTCCCACAACCACTATTGAGAATTCTACCACGCGCAGGTCACCTGAATATGCTCGCTCTCTGCAGACAAACTAATTGACACGCATTAAAGACCAGTATTAGAAGCATTTAATTCCCGTGCATTGGAAAATTGTAATTGATTAATCAGTGTGTGTGAAACGACTCGTGTGTGACAGATTTGTCTCGCTCGAAAACCTGTTTTAGTTAACCTCGCACAGAGGAATTAATGGAAATTAATTTCTTCGCTTCAGCATTTCTTGCCTCAACCCGGAAATTATCTAAGTTCCACAGATTCATAGATTCGCCCACTTCCGGTTAGCTATGCAAATCATTGCTAAGTGGGAAATAATGTGTGGATTTAACTGAAATAGAGACCGTGACGATTCATATGGTTACAGCTTTATTATAAAAGGCCACGGAAGAATGATAAAGGGTTTGATAAGCGCGTTTTGTATGTAAATATATGGATTAAGACACAGCTTTTAGCTGAGACGGATCAGGTTAGGTAGAAAGAAAAAAATGGACAAAAAGGAATCTTCTCTCTCTATATATATCTATATCTCTAATCTATCTCCTATATCATATACTCTACTATCTCTTCTTATCTCCGCACTCTCTCTATCTCTCTCTTCTCTACTCTCTTCCCCTCCTACTCTCTCTCTTCTCTCCTCACTCCTCTGCACTGCCTCCTCTGGGACATATGACTTGTTTTTATCTTTCTGTGTCAAGATCCTGACTCTCCCACCCCCCCCTCTCTCTCCCGTGTGGTCTTGTGTGTTGACTTTCTCACTCTTTCATCCTCACTTTCGTTTCTGTCTGTCGCCTGTCTCCTTTTCCTCTCTCTCTCATCCCATCTTTCACAGTTTTCTCTAACGTCACAGAGACAGCAGCTCATGATGAGATTTCTCATGTCCCTCTTTCTCTCACTCCAATTCTTCCTCGCTCGTCTACGTACTCATTACTTTCTTTGCCCACATTTGGCCTTCCTCCTGAGATTCTCTCATGGCCAGCTGAAATCTAGAATCTTTCGCGCATTGTTCTCTCGTTCATTAGGTAAGCTCAGTCTTGCTGGGGATTTTAGCCCTTTTTTTTTTTTTTTTTTTTTTGAGGGATCCTTTATGTTTGTTTTCAACTCCTTTGTTTTATTAAATTCATGAGTGGTCATTCTTTCTCAGTAATTCTATTGATTCTGCTCTCACTTTTAGTATCTAATATATCATTTATCATAATTTCTATATAAATCAATGCAACTGCACATTAAAGGTTTAACGAAATTTAAAATCTGATTTTCGCTACAGGCTT
>NC_051388.1:22141913-22144413 GCF_015228065.2 Penaeus monodon | reverse complement strand
CGTGCGGGTATTACGATTATAATTTTCAAGTTGCGATCGCACATTTTTTTGCTAACAGCCATTTTTTCCTTATCAATGAATGATATGGATTCGTCAGAAGGTCTTGCAGAAATAAGCGGATGTATTCTGCTACATCTGCGGCGAATCCAACGTTTTCCTAACCATGAAAACCAGTCACAAGTTTCGTAAAACGTGCTTATCATGCCTTATTTTGGCATGAAACTTGGTGATCAGGACAAAGCTTGGGCGCCTTCACATGGTCTGCAAAGAAATGCACCGAGTATCTACGGATATCTCACGTCGCTGACCCATATAAAGAAGGACGGGCTGAAGTTTGATGCTATGGTTTGGAGAGAGGCCGAAAAAACCATGTCAGTGACTGTTACTTCTGCGCTATTAATTTGACTGGGATCAAAACAGAAAGAACCAGAGCAAGCTTCCAAGTATCGCTATCTCTTGACTCAGCACGCGTCCTGTACCTCACTGTGATGAAGTTGCAGTAACATGTCACAGCAGAACTTCCTGCGTTAAGTGACGAAGAAATTCTCCAGTACGAGACAATGAAAAGTGTTCTAGCGATGATGCCGATGACTCCAGCATCCCTTTTTCCCAGAAGGAGCTAAATGATCTTGTCCGTGACCTCACTGCCAAAGTCATCCGCCAAATTGTTTGGCTCAAGACTGAAGGAAAAAAACCTACTTTCTGACCGTACTTCGAATCCCTTTCTACCGCAACAGTCATACAAAATACCCTCGTTTTTTTCTCTGAGAGAAAGACTTGGGTACTGTACAGATGTTTCACAGCTTCTGCACATCTTGGATTGCAACAGTACCGAACCTGTAGAATGGGAGAACTAGTTTATTGACAGGCAGCAAGAGATCCGCTGAAAGCCGTTGCTGGTGCACAACGGCAACAAGTTTCCCTCTATAAACCGCTGGCTCCTCGATACACTGAAGGAGAAGTATGAAGCTGTGAATCTGTGCTGGGAAAAATTCGTTATTGTAAGCATGAGTGGATGATCTGTGTTGACCTAGAATTGTGAACTTTTGTGGACAGCAGTCCCCGTTTCACCGAGTACACGTGCTTTCTGTGCATGTGGATAGTAGGGACCGCGCACGAGCATTACAACGCAAAAAGTATTGTTCTCTGCGGGAGGAATTGGAGCTAGCAGATTAAAGGAACGTCACCAACGCCCCTCTGGTGGACAGAGACAGGATACTCTTCCCACCCCTGCCCATTGACTTGGCTTGATGAAGCAATTCACCAAAGCTTCTGGACCAAAGGATGGTGGCTGCTTCACTGCACCTGGTGCCATGCGTTTCCAGGAGTGACCATGGAATAAATTGAAGCTGGCATCTTTGAGACGAAACCTCAACTCAATACGTCCAGCTCTCAAGATCAAGTTTGAAAAATCAATGAATAGTCGACCTGGAAGCTCTCTGGAAGGCATTTGTTCTGGTCGTAAAGAACTTTCTTGGCACAACAAGGTTAGCGCACTACGCAGCACCTCGTCACCAAAATGCTGATTGCCTCCCCCCCCCCCCCCCCCCAAAGGCTGGGATTCAACATAGGCTTCAAAATAGCACTACCTATTCTCACACATGATCGGTTCCTGAGAATCTGGGATCAATGACGACGATCAGGGAGAGATTTCACCAAGACACGAAGGAGAATGGAGACCAGGTATAAGGGACGGTGGGGATTCAGTTCATGATGGCCGATTACTGTTGACTTTGAAGAGAGACATCCCTGCGCTGCACATTCGAGAGCTCAAGAAACGGAAGTGTCGCACTGAAGATTCAATGAATGACCAAACATCTATTTTTCATGCATCTGTCTTTATTAGTTTCCTGTCTACTGATCACTGATCAATTCCTGATTGATGTTCAGACATTGATCAGTAATACTGTAAATAGTTCCAATGTCATGCATGTTGATGTCAATACGAGATCCGACAATGTTTGCAACATGTCGATAATTATAAATTGGGTGCGAAAACAAATAAAAAAAAAATATATCGGGATGTATAAGTAACACAATAAAACAAAAAAGCCGCTCTTATGTTTCCACTTCGTAAAAAGAAACGATTTTTCCTATATTCACTTTAGGTGGAAAACTTGACCTGATCGGGGAAAATTGATGGCAGTTTTGGATTCAGCGATGCAGATTTGCTCTAAATCAGTTGAAAAAACGAAGACCACTTACAATACATATTTTTTTGTAACCCAGTGTAATATTATAATACTATCTATAAATCTATATATATATATATATATATATCTATATAATATATATATAGTATATTATATATTATATATGTATGAATATGTAATATGTATATATGTAAGTTGTTATATACATACATCTATTGTGTGTGCGTGTGTGTGCGTGCGTGTGTGTGTGTGTGTGTGTGTGTTGTGTGGTGTGTGTGTGTGTGTGTTTGTGGTGTGTGTGTGAGTGTGTTGTGTATTTGGTGTGTTGTGTGTGTGTTTCTTTGTGT
>NC_051388.1:22124413-22126913 GCF_015228065.2 Penaeus monodon | reverse complement strand
AATCCGGGATCGCCAACTCAGGCTATATGGGCAACTAGCTCATTTCCCTGTGGGACGACCTAGGAGGTCATAGCCTGGGCAGACCAACCAGAACTGTCATGAGGAGTTAGAGATGGACAGAGGGCTTGCCTGGAGACTCGCCATGAGGGACCCTCGGGGCTGGAAGCTAAGGGCAGATGGGCCATGTGCATGATAATATATACATATATATTATATATATTTTACATACATAGATATACATATGTATGTGTATATATATATATATATATATATATATATATATATACATATATATATATATATATATATATATATATATATATATATATTCATATATATTATATGCATTACATATACATTACATATACATATAATACACAGACACACACAGACCAACCCACACACACACACACATTTATATATAATAATAATATATATATTAAAATATATATATATAATAATTATAATTATATTAATAAAATATATGTAAAATTTTTAAATATAATTTTTGTTAAAATTAGTATATATAATTATATATATATATATTTAATATATGTTATATATAATATATAATATATATATAGATATATATATATATATATATTATATAAATATAAAATATATATGTTATATATTATATATATGTAGTATAAAATATTTTAAAATATTATATATATATATTATATTTTTATATATATATATATATATTACATATATATATATATAAAATATATATATATATATTTTATATATATATATATATATATATATATATATATATATATATATATGTATGTATATATAATGTTATGTGTATATATATGTATTCATATTCAAAAACACTGACGGGGAAAGTCTACACGCATACTGTATATACCTGCTCACGCCACCATTTAGAGATAAAATTATACTACTACTACTACTAATAATAATAATATCAATAATAACAAAAGCAATAATGACGATAATGATGATGAAATGGAGGAAAAAAAAATAAATCATATTCCTATTTTAAATGGAAATATAGGCTGAATTAGGCTTTTCATGAAACGATTTCGCAGTATTGTCACAAAACATTTTTAATACTTTTATACCAAAAGCCTATTTTTGTTATTATCAATACATGATATCTGTGTGGATATCATTTACGATATATCATATTTATGATTTTGAAATGGATGACTTTGTGCGGATGTGAATGCGTAGCGTAATCCTTTCCAGTATTATAAATCGTTTGAACTGAAAAAAGGAAATTATTTATTTTTCCCAATAATAATGTAGTCGGAGTAATATTTGCAGTACGGATAGTGCCTGCAGTAGTAGTAGTAGTAGTAATAATAATAATAATAATAATAATAATAATAATAATAATAATAATAATAATAATAATAATAATAATAATAATAATAATAATGATAGAACAATAATTAAACTAGCGATTGTGTAATTCAGTTATGATGAATTGTTTATGATGAATAATGAATTAATAAAATGAATTAAAGGTATGAATGAACAATGCTATTTTCACAATACAAGAGATGTATTTTAACGGTCGCGATTATAGCTTCATCGTTTTTTTTATCAATCTATCTATCATCATCATCATCAAGGGGCTAACGCCGACGGGAGCGCATGGCCGCATCCACCCTTCGCTTCCAGCCACGAGGATTCCTCGAGGCGAGTCCCCAGGCAGGCACACGGCCCATCTCTAATTCCTCGCGACAGGTCTCGTCGACCTGCCCAAGCCATGATCTCCTAGGTCGTTCCACAGGTCTCCTCCACCCAGGGTTGTCTCGCAGTGAGACAACCTGATGGGCAGGGTCGTCCATAGGGAAGCGAGCTAGGTGGCCATATAGCCTGATTTGGCGATCCCGGATTATGCAAGTAACAGGTCCCATGCCAGTCTCACGGTGTAACCGCCGGTTGGACACATGGTCCTGCCAACTGTACCCCATGATCCGGCAAAGGGACTTGTTACAAAAGGCATCAAGGCGAGACTCCAAGACACTGGATAACGTCCACGTTTCGCTTCCATAGAGCAAAACTGGCAGTATCAAGGCCTTGAAGACACGCAGCTTGGTCCAAACGCTCTTGTTGATCGAGTTCATGGCTCCTGTTGCCAGACCAATCCGTCTACTGACATCCTGATCTGACAACCCAGAGATATGGACTACGCTACCAAGGTATGTAAAACTTTCTGTGACTTCAACGTCCTCGCCGCAAGCATGGATCGACTGAACGGGTTCCCCTAACAGCCCCACAAAGTCCTGAATCTTGGTCTTGGTCCAGGAGACTTCTAGGCCTAGGGGCCACAAGTGACTCCAAGGACTCAGATAGGATGGCAACATCGTCGGCAAAGTCAAGGTCTGAGACCTTAATATTGCCTAGTGTTGCTCCACACTGACTTTGGCTAGTAGCTCTGCCCATACCATCCACAAGTGTGAAAGTGTTGGCAGGCCACCTGCCTCCCCTAATTAACAGGAAGAGTGTTCGAAACAGT
>NC_051388.1:22120431-22124313 GCF_015228065.2 Penaeus monodon | reverse complement strand
TGGTATTTGGAATTTTTTTTCATTTTAATTTCCCTTCTTCTTTTTTTATTTTGGGTTTCTTATTTCAGAAATTTTTTTTA
This sequence comes from Penaeus monodon, assembly GCF_015228065.2. Classification (NCBI taxonomy): domain Eukaryota; kingdom Metazoa; phylum Arthropoda; class Malacostraca; order Decapoda; family Penaeidae; genus Penaeus; species Penaeus monodon. The sequence goes on along the minus strand of NC_051388.1, from coordinate 22,124,233 downwards.
CCCGATGATACTTTCATACCTAAGTTTTTGCATAAGCTGTTGTTTTACGAAAAACTGCTAGAGTTTTGTTGACGTTTGCCCCCTACTTCAAGTCATTTCTTTTTTTTTGTATTGAATTTTCTTTGATTTGTCAGTTGAGATTTTTCGTCTTGAGAAATTTTTATTTTTTTGGATTTAATGCTAAAATTCTGTCACTCTGCTTTTCAAATTAGCTATATTGGCTGCGGTGTTTGTATGAGTTTGTTTTTCCCCTTTCTGGGGTAATTAATTTTGGCCCTTGCCCATTCTGGGGGTTTCGCTGAAAATATGATTTTATCAAAAATTTTTAATAATTCTCTGAGGTGAGACGGATGGGCCCCCCTGAGCAAAAACGAACAAAAACCGCAGCCCCCTCCGACAACATGAAAGGAAGCCCTTCGTTGTTCACGTCACTCCAAAGGGCCCCATCCCCCAAGTGGCCAGGCTTCCTTATAAAACAAGGCCCCCCCCACGACAAAGGAGATGGGAAGCGGGTTATAAACATTAAAACTTCACCGGCAAAAAGGAGAAAAAAGCATAATAATACCGCAAAAACATATAAATTTTTCAAGCTAAATAGGGACACATAAAAAAAGCATGTTATCATGCCCGGATCTCGTTCATTTCAGGTTTTGCCAAATAAGGATAATGTCCATAAAATAAGATAACATGAGTAAAAAACACACACAAAAACACACACACCACCACACCCACACAAACAACACACACACACACACACACACCACACACACCACACACACACACACACAAACAATATAATATTAATAATATATATAAATATTATATATACCACAACACACACAACACACAACAAAACCACACACACCCCACAACACACACACACAACACCACACACACAACACACACCACACACACACAAAAAACCAAAACATATATAGTCAGAAAAGGCAAGCAATAGTACTGACCACTACCTGTGGGAATGGAAACAATCACTTTAAAAATAAAGCGCGGCGTAAAAAATAGTGCTGTTTAGGCAGGGGATTGCTTTTCGTTTTCAGTAAGTATAAAATATATAATATATGTATTATATATATATATATATATATATAATATAATATAAATTATATATATATATAATAATATATTATATATGTATATATTATATTGTATATAATATATTAATATATATAAATATGTGGGTGGGGTTTTTGGGTGTGTGTGTGTGTTGTTGTGTGGTGTGTGTGTGGTGTGTGTGTGTGTGTGTGTGTGTACACACATTATATGATATAATAAAATAAACAAATTACAATACAATATAATATTATATAATATATTATATATATAATAAATTATATTATATTTTTAAATATTATATATATACATATATACATACATACTGATAAAGCGAAAAGCAATGTTACCCGCTCCCACATTACTTGTTTCACGCAGGTGTTTTATTGTTAAGATAACTTTTTTATTTTCACAGGTTTTGGTCTGAAAATATTGGCTGCTGGCTCTATTTTTCCCTATTTTTGTCAGATATGAAGTTTTTTGTTCGTGGTTAGAAGTCCAATTTTAGCCAAAAACTCTTGAATGTCTTTCGCCCTATTTCTGGAATTAAGATTATTATCTCTGCGATGTATTTTCGTTTGGGACAAGTGTTCTTTCTTCTATGTTTTAACAGTCGTTTCATTTCTAAAATTATTTCTAAGAACAACTTATTTGAGATTTTTTTTTTTGTTTATAATCAGCCTGGAGTGCCATACTGAATCAGTTACACACATTGCATTGTATGTTAACCCCGTATATCCTCTACACATGCACTTCTTGCTGTTGTGGGAAATATCTAATTTTTTTTGCGATTTCACATATATACAGACCCTCCCCACTCTGATGAATCTATAAAAGAATTTGGAATATAAAAAAAAAATTTTGACATAGCTGGGAATTTATTTTCACTTATAATACATTAAATATTCCCCGCATGAGGTTTCTAATCATCGAAATGCCCAAAGGGAAGACTCTGCTTTTAGTGATTCCTGACCCGGTCCGTGAGGATGTCCCTTTATCACGAAGTATTTTTTGCTTAGAAACATTTTGACTTCCTTCGGTGGGCATTGAGCTAAAAATTGTTCGGGTTTTGATTTCTTTCCGTACAATTCCCGTGAAACTATGAAATAGTAGTCTCCCCCTAAGTTCGTGAAATAGTGTAGAGTTAGGGCCCCATGCGTTTTGTGAGTTTTAATTTGAATTTACAAAAAAAGCCCGGGAGGTGTTTTTCGATGTTTCTTATTTATCGTAACTCTTGAGTATTGGACATAATCGGGCCGATCAGTCTGTTAATGGCTTTGGCCCTTTTCTTGTGTGTTCCTTGAAGTGACTGTGACGGAACTTTCATCTTCAGCATCTTGCTCTGCTCTTTCTGCGTGGTTGTTGGTCACGACCGTCGGCACCACTGGAGTTTGGGACGGGGACCAGCAGGGCGCACGCCTGCTCGCTCGATGCGGGCGGGGAGAGAGGGGAGATAGGCGGGAGGGGAAGGGAGCTGGGAGGGTCGCTGGTCAGGGGTATAGTAGGCAGGAAAGGTGTGGAGGAGGATTCTTGGGTAGAGGCAGAAGGCATGCTGATCGTGGGAATAGATACAGATGGGAAATATTAGTAGGAGGTCAAGGGCAGGTGAAGGGGAAGGGAGGTCGGATGGAAATTGGTTGGGGGGGGGGGGTCTGTTGCGACGTCTGTTGCCTCTTCTCCTTCCTGCTTCTGAATTATCATTTTGTTTAATGTTGCCTGTTGTTCGGAGAACATTCCGATTAACAGATCTGAATTGTTTTCTATCATTCTTTCGTTGTTGAAAGAAGAGTCCTGTGTGTTTGCGTTTCTTGGTTTCTAGTTTTTTTAAGAATTTAATAATAGGACTAGAAAAACCTGCTTTTTCCGGTGGCGTCTAGAACTTGGTTAGGATGTTAGTGTTGCGAACACCAGGTTTACATTATTTACACAGTGGTCTATCTTTTGGGGGACAAAGATTTTTTATCATTTTAGTACCTTGTCATGTCTGTAGATTTTTAGGGCAGTTGATTTTGAGTTAGGCCATTTCGATCTCTTCCGGTCCAAAGAGTTTCACGATCTGAGCACAGATAAGGAATCAAGCCCATTCTTTTTATGCATAGAGTTGACCCGCGATAATGGGGGGGCCCGTGTCATTGGGAGGTCCCACTACCCTGAAAAGGGAGCTCAATCCCTCTAGGGTCCAATTTTTACTTGGGGAAAGACCGTGTAAATGGGGCGAAAAAAGGGAAGGGGGAAGGTTCTCGGTTGCCCTCTTTGACCCGTTGGAGGTAGCCAGATTTCCCTTGACGTTGAGGGACCACGAAATGCCACGGTTTGCGGAGTTGTTTGCCTGAGGCGGAGAAGAGGCGAAAACACGCCGATTACCGGGCCGGTGATCATTATTTCCATAATTATCATTATGGTAATGATGAGATGATGATGATGATGATGATGATGATGATGTTTTTGATGTGAATGATGATGAGAGATGATGTGATGATGATGATGATAATAATAAAATAATGGTAATAAAAATAAAATAATAAAAGGGAATAATATTAATGATAATAAAATAATAATAATAAAATAAAATAAAATAATAATAATAATAAAAACAGAATGATAAAGATAAAATAATAATAATAATAATAATAATAAAAAAAATGATAATAATAATAATAAAAATAATAATAATAATAATAATAATAAATAATAATGATAAAAATAATAATAATAAAAAAAATAATGTAAT
>NC_051388.1:22110719-22115719 GCF_015228065.2 Penaeus monodon | reverse complement strand
ATATATTATAATATGTGTGTGTGCCGTGTGTGTGTTGTGTTGTGTGTGTTGTCTGTGTGTGTTTGTGTGTGTGTAGTATATATATAATTATATATATATATATATATTATATCTATATATATATATATATATATATATATATATATTATATATATATCATACATATATATATGATATATAATTATATATATATATTATATATATATATATGTCCATATGCACAAAATACATACACACAACTCATTTCTCCCCACGCATCGAACTATTTTTTAGATCCTCCATGAACTGGTCGTATAGGAATAAGTTACGTTGGAATTTAATATAAATAGATATTTAGGGAAGATTCTGAGGATCATAAGCAATATTCACTGATGGGCAGCACTCCGAAGCTACTTTTTTTCCCCTTTCAGATGCCTAAAGATCGTTGCGGATTTTGTTTGTTTTTCCGCCTTACCGTTCCTGACTATATATCTCTTGCTGCCTATCTCTCTCTCTCTCTCTCTCTGTTTGTCTATCTATCCATCTATCTATCTCTAGAAAGAGGAGGGAGAGAGAGAGGAGTGCGGAGGGAGGGGCGAGTAGGCGGTGGACGGTGAGAGGGAGCGAGGAGACGGAGGAGGAAGGAGAGGGGCGGGTAGATAAGCGCGGAAGGTATCGAGTGAGATGACTGAGACTTGAGGGACGAGGAGCGAGGGAGAGAGAGAGAGAAGATGGACTCCGAGGATGGTGAGAGAGAAGAGACGGATCGAGATCCGGCGAGCGCGAGGGACGAGAGGCGGAGATTGTCGAGGATCGATGATCCGAGCGATGAGAAGAGAGGCGGAGAGAGCGAATGTTGTGGATAGAAGGCCTTGGACATTGCACTGCGATATTAGTCATGTGAGACGACGGAGCGAGCGACGTTGGAGAAAGATGTGAGAGGCGTGAGAGAATAAGTGAGAGAAAGAGGATTGAGATAGGGGAGGGGGAGAGAGGAGAGGGGGGGCTGAGAGGAGAGGGAGAGCTTTGAGGCGAGGAGAGAAAGGGGGAGGAGGGGAGACGGGGAGGAGGGAGAGAGGAGAGGGAGAGAGATGATGGGAAGATGAGCCGAGAACTGAAGAGAGAGGGAGAAGAGAGGAGAGGAAGAGGGATGTAGGAGGTGATAGACGAGGAGAAGAGAGGGAGAAGAGGAGAGGGAATGAGAGAAGGTGAGGTAAGGGGCGAGTGGAGCGAGAGGAGTAATCACGGACAGGGATACGATCGGCCTGACTCAATCGAGATGTACCGCCGAGGACCGAGAAGGGGATAAAATGAGGAAGAGAAGCAATAGAAGAGACGCGAGAGTACGTGAATGACGGTACAGACAAGGAGAGATGAGAAGAGATACGAAGAACCGGAGTAGGATCGAGAACGAGAAATACGAGGAGTGGAGACGCATAGCGAGGAAGAGGAGTAGGTAGAAAGCAGGAGAAAGGGCACGATGGGATAAAGGCTGAGAAAAGAGAGAGAAAGAGGGAGAGAGATGAGAAGAGAGGGGATTATAAGAGGGGGGGTACTGACAAACGAGAGACGAACGAGTGAAGAGAGAGGAGAGGAGAGGAGACACGGGATAGGTGATGAGAGCAGAGATGGAGAGGATGCAGACCTGTGGGATGGAGAGTGAAGCGGGGAGATGGAAGGACAGAGTACTCCAATGCCGAGTTGTCTATGAGAGGTGGATGGTAGGATGAGAGGAGAAGAGCAGGAGAAGGAGAGGAGTCAACAAGAAGTGACCGGCTATGAGGGTGGGGACAGGGAGAGGAGGAGTTGGGGGAGTGGAGAAGACATAGAATGAGGAGCGAAGAGAAGAGGGGAGAGTAGGAACGGGAGAATGAGGGGAGAAACGAGAGGAAGGAGAGTACGGAAAGGTGGGTGATGATCGGGAGATGCTTAAATGAGACTGTTAACGGGAGGGGGGAAGGCAGTCGCGTTAATAGAGGAGAGAAGACGACCCGAGGAGAGGGGAGAAGTGATGAGGTACGGCACGATGCGAAGTCGAGAGTCGGAGAGACAACGGGGGAATCAGAGGGGGGGCGGGAGAGAGTAGAGGGGTGAAGGAGGAGGGAAGATGGACCTCAGAGAGAGCGAGAGGCTACGGGGTGATGAGAGACGGCATTAGCGAGAAGAGGGGTGGATATGTTGAGTCGACGAGAGTGATAAGAGAGGGTGAGAGTGGGGTTGAATGCGGAGGAGTAGTGGAGGAGAAGATTTGATTGGGAGTGTGAGAGAGACGATAGACTAGTAGTATGTATATTGGAAGGGCTGTCAGGAGAGCGACATTAGGATGTGTACGGTTGTGTGGGAATGAGAGAAGATTCGGATGATAGGAAGGTACCGATCCGGAGTAGTGAGAGATGACCGCGAATCGGAGGGCCTGGGGTCTGAAGGAAACATCGAGGTAGACGGATGTCGACGAGTCTGACAAGAGAGATCAGGAGATGACGAGAGGATGATCGGAGGAGTATCTCGACAGTTGAGGGAAAAACGACGGGAAACTGTTGCGGGCGAGGCGATTTTGCGGAGGAGCGGAGTGGAGTGGATGTAAAATGGACTCATCTGAGTAGGGAGGTTTACGGGTTGACGACGAGATCATCAAATCAGGAAGAGAGAGTGTGTCGGATGAGAGAGGAAGAAGAGACGAGCGGATGAAGGCGAGAGGACCCGGGGGGATGGGCATGTCGAGGAGACGGGAGCGTAAGAGATTAGTGAGAGGGGAGTGACTTAATCGAACCAGGGAGGGAAGGACGCGACGGATCGAGAGCAGAATAATGGAGATGAAGAGGTACTATGGGGATGGAAGTAGAGGAGTGTGGAGAGAGCGACGAAAGGAGGGATAAGATCTGAGTGGTGGAGAGGATGAGGAGAGTGGATGGAGGAGGGAAGAGATGGTGGAGAGAGGGAGATGGGAGGAGGAGGGATGCGGGCGAGCATCGGTGATGGGGGGAGCGATGAGTGAGATGTTTTCGGCGGGAGAGAAGAGAAAGCCAAGGGAGAGCGACTGAAGATGAGTGCGCGAGTGGGAAGAACGAGAACAGAGAAAGAGGAGTAGACGGATAGGACATAGGCTCTAGCGGAAAGAGAAGGGGGAGAGGGAGATAGGAGATAAGACAGGATGACGCAGTCGACGTCGGAGGATGAAGGGAGAGGGGAGACGAAGTGGGGAGTGAGAGGGAGGAGCAGAGGGGGGAATCAGTGATGTGGATGGGATTGTGGACTAGACAGTGACGACTTTGGAGGGAAGGATGTAGGAGAAAACGTGAGAGAAGGAAAAGTGAGAGAAAAGGAGGTAGAGAGGATAAACGGTGGATTGGGAGCGGCGAAGAGAATGGGTGTGACTGAAGAGAGGAGAGATGGTTCGGGTGGGAGAGAGGGGACGAGGGGGGGGAGGGGAATGCTAGACGGATGTTAGAGGGGAGGAGATCGCGAGAGCTGGAGAGAAAGTTAGGAGGAAGAGAGAGAGAGGAGAGAGATTGCGAGCGAGAGAGAGACGGAGAGAGAGAGAGAGAGAGAGAGAAGAGAGAGAGAGAGAGAGAGAGCGGAAAAGAGAAGCAGAGAGAGAGAGATAAATGGGGAAAGTTGAAAAAAGGTACACAGACAGAAAGAGATAAGTGTATATAAAGAAATAAATATAAAGAAAGAAAGAGGGAGGGAGAGAGAAATAGAGAAAGAAAGAGACAGAGAGAAACCATCAGGCAGACAGACAGAGGAGGACCAACCAAACTGACGAAAAGAAGTTTCCCTGGGTTGCAACATCTTGAACAAATTTAGAATTCTTTCCTAGAGATATGAAATGAGGAAATTCGCCGGCGAACATTAGCAAAATTCTCATAATCCCCCTACCCCCACCCCACCTCCCAACTCCTCTCTCTCTCTCTCTCTCTCTCTCTCTCTCTCTCTCTCTCTCTCTCTCTCTCTCTCTCTCTCTCTCTCTCTCTCTCTCTCTCTCTCTCTCTCTCTCCCCTTCCTCCTCCCCTCTCTCTCTCCCTCACCTCTCTCTCTCTCTCTCTCTCTCTCTCTCTCTCTCTCTCTCTCTCTCTCTCTCTTTCTCTCGCTCCCTCTCCCTCTCCCTCCCTCTCTGTATGTTTTCATATGTACATTCCTCTCTCCCTCTCTTCTCTCTCTCTCTCTCTCCCTCTGTCTGTCTGTCTGTCTGTCTGTCTGTCTGTCTGTCTGTCTGTCTCTCTCTCTCTCTCTCTCTCTCTCTCTCTCATATTCTTCGATGAGTTGCGAGCATATATTTTCTCCAAATGAGTTGCAGAAATTTATGTACACTTGCTAATCCTAACGTGTTGAACATAGGTAGAGAAGTTTTGTCTTAATACACTGCGGGAAAGATCTCAGGGGAAGCACACCGTCATAATTGATGCTACTGGATTATGTATCTTTTATGTTTGTCTTCTTTTTATATATATTGGTCTTAACTTCTTTGCTACTGGTGTTTCAATAATCATATGCTATTTTTTACTTAATTAAATTAAACTAAAAACAATCATGGTAATCCTTATTATTAACAATTTTCTAAATACTAAAATGATAATAATAATTACTATTAGCATTATCTTCTTTCTTATTATCACCATTATTATTATTACAATTGGAATCATCCACAGCATCATTATCATTAATATCATAATTATAATTGTTATCACCATTCTTCTTCTTCGTCTCCTTTTTATTATCATCATTATTATCATTCTTATTATTATCATTCTTATTATTATCATTATCATTATTATTATTATTATTATCATTATTATTATTATTATTATTATTATTATTATATTATTATAATTCTTTTATTATTATCATTATTGTTATTATTATAACTATGTTTATTACTGTTGCTGTTGTTGCTATTGTTGTCGTTGCTGTTGTTGTTATTATTATTATTATTATTATTATTATTATTATTATTATTATTATTACTATCATTATTATTTTTATTATTATTGTTATTATCATTATTATTATTATTATTATTA
>NC_051388.1:22095719-22098219 GCF_015228065.2 Penaeus monodon | reverse complement strand
CGTATCATCAAACAATGACAAAATAGAATTAGCTGAACTAACAAAGACTATAAATAAAAAGAAGGGAGATGTACGGAAATTCAGTACTCAAATATTAAATGAAACAATGATCTCAGGTACTAGCATGAAAACAGATAAAAGGAGACTCGGAAATGGGAGAAATCAATTGTCTGCTATAAAGAAAACATATTGAGAATTGGCACATGATAAGAATGCAATCATAAGAGTAGTGGAAAGCTTTTACAGGGATCTATACAACTCAAATGAACAGCCACGGTTAGAAGCGAATGCGGTAACTAAAGACAGAAGAATTAAAAAAAAAACATCCAAAGGTATGAAGAGAGGAAAAAAACAGGGGAAGACGGAATTAGTATAGAACTTTTAATAGATGCAGGAGAAATTGCAACAGTGAAACTAGCCAATCTTTTTAACAAATGACTTATCAACGGAAAAACTGAAAGCCTGGAAAAATGTAACAATTATTTTGGTGGATAAAAAAGGGGACAGAAAGGATCTAAAAAACTACCGACCAATAAACTCCTTTCAGTTACTCCACACAGAAACCGATAAAATACCAATTAAAAAGGGTGTTAGGCTGGCGATACCATCTCACCAAAACTGTTTACAGTTTGTCTTGAGGAAATATTCAAAAAGCTAGAATGGAACGAAAAGGGTATCTTAATATAATATCTAAGACTTGCAGATGATATTGTTCTGAATAGAGAAAGTCTGAACGTCGGACTAGAGGTAGTGTACAAGCATGTATACCTAGGGCAATTTGTAGAGACAAACACATCTAGCGAAGAGGACATTAAGCGATACATCAGTCTAGGCTGGAGCGCCTTCGGGAGACACAGTAGCATACTAAGAGGCTCCTTGCCATTATGTTTAAAAAGAAAAATCTTTAACCAATGTGTCCTACCAGTTATATGACCTATGAATCAGCAACATGGCCTACAACCAGATTACTGGAGAGGAAACTAATAAGTACCCAGAGAGGGATGGAGAGGTTGATGCTAGGAATTAGGTTAAGAGATCGGATGAAGGTGACGTGGATCAGGGAACAGACAAAAGTGGAAGATATACTTGTGAGCATCAAAAAGATAAAACGGCAATGGGCATGTCATATAAATCGGAGACAGGACAACAGATGGACAAAGAAGGTAACAGACTGGTTATAGATAATATAAAAAGGCCAAGGGCTAGATCAGTGACAAGATGGTATGACGAAATAACGAAATTTGGGGGCCGAGACTGGAAACAAAAAAACAAACACACACACACAAAAAAACAAGAGACACAAAGTTGGAAAAGATTGGGAGAGGCCATCGTCCTGCAGTGAATTGACTCGGGCTGATGGTGAAGATGATGAAGATGAAGAAATGCTCTTTATGAAAATAATAATGATAATGATATGATAATGATAATAATAATGATAATGATAATGATAATGATAGTAATAATAATAACAATAGTGATAACAATAATGATGACAACAATAACAAATAAAATAATAACAATAATCACAACAGAATTAACAACAATCGTAAAGACAACGATACTAACGGTAATACTAAGAATAATAATAATAATAACACTGCCAATACCAATAATAATTATAGTAATAAAGATGAATATGATAATGATAATGATAATAGTAATAATAATAATGATAATAATAATAATAATAACAACAACAACAACAATAATAACGAGAGTCATAACAATAATGAAAATAATGATGATGACGATAGTAATAATAATAATAATAATAATAATAACAATAATAATAATAATAATAATAATAATAATAATAATAATAATGATAATAATAGTAATAATAATATTTATTATTATTATTATTATTATTATTATTATTATTATTATTATTATTATTATTATCATAACAATAAAAATAATATTGATAATAATAATGATAATGATGTTAACAACAATAATAAGAATGATAACAATGATAATGATGATCAAAATAGTGCTAATAATTATAGTAATAATAATGCTTATAATAAAGATGATGATAATGATGATAATGATGATGCTAAAAATGATGATGATGATGATGATGATGATGATGATGATGATGATGATGATGATGATGATGATGATAATGATGATGGTGATGATGATGTTGATGGTGGTGGTGAAGATAATATTGATGATAATACTAATGTTACTATCATTATCATTACTACTACTAATAATAATAATCATAATGATGTGATCAATATTGCAAAAATAATGATACGCTTCTGGGTTCTAATATTTACTACAGTAATAGTAATAATACAGATAACCACAATTATGAACTACCATAACAACGATGACGATGATGATCCATCGAGAGGTGGGCCCTATATGAGTATGATGAATGGTGAGCTCATGTAAGAGACAGTAGAGCTTTTTATGTATACTGAAGGGGTGCTACTCCTAAGACAGCATTGTCCTTGGCGTACCAGGGGAAAGTCTGCTTCTAGATTGT
>NC_051388.1:22082034-22087034 GCF_015228065.2 Penaeus monodon | reverse complement strand
TGGAGAGAGAGAGAGATAGAGAGAGGAGAAGAGAGAGTGCGAGAGAGAGAAGTCTTTGCTATGTCCATTATGTTCTACACCATAACCATCCTTCAACGAAGCGGTTATCTTAATCCAAGATATTACATACTTAACACGACCTTATCAGCACCCAGTGTATCATTCTTGTTACAGTGGCGCTTATATAATAAAGCTGTACATATGAAACTCGTCACGTTCTCATTTTCAGTTAAATCCAACATTTCCACGGTATCATATTTTCACGCTAACGGAAGTTGTGCGAATCTATGAAAATCTGTGGAAACTTAGTGATATTTCCGGTTGAGCAAGAAATTCTGAAGCGACAGAATTAATTCCTCTTGTGTCGAGTTAACAGATTTTCGAGCGAGACAAAAATCTGTCACGTCCGTTTGTCTGACAATGATAAATCATTAACCATTATCCAATGCACGGGAAATTAAAGCTCTTAATACTTCATTTACATGCTTGTCCTTGCATTAAGTATGTCGTGCATGGCGGTTGGCAGTAATTCCATACCTGCTGCTGTAGAAATTCTCAATAGTAATGTTGTGGAGGTAGGTAGGGATGAGAAATGTAATGATTTTTGGAGGTAGATAGGTAGAAATGCTCTCTTTATTCCTTAACACACATCTATTTAGTACGTCGGGCACAGGCAAATTACGACCTATCGTAGAGCGTTAGTTATCAATGCATGTGGTTTTGTTATTTTGTTTTGTTGTGCGTGTTGGTTATTATTTTCTGAGAGGGTAAGTGTTTTGAGGTGGTAGATGTATTTATAAAAAAGAAATGCGGTAAGCTACATTAACGTGCGGGCATGAAAATGTAAACGTAATACTTTGTAACACTCACAGACCCGCACACACAGGCCCATTCTCACAAAAACACGCACACACATACACAACACACACACACAACAACACACACACACACACACACACACACACACACACAACCAACACACACACACACACACACACACAAACTGCCCCGCCATACACACACACCCCCACAGCACCAAACACACACACACACGCACACCACACAAAAACACACACACACCACACCACACACACACACACGACCACAACACACACACACAACACACATACACACATAGTAAGGTACATCTGAAGATTAAATTAATTACTGAAATTAGCATCTTAAAATGCCTGATTTCTCTGTTTATGTTTGATATGGATCACGACTGATTAAGGGGGTAGGGAGAAAGCTAGGATATAGAGCAAAAAACTAGATAAAATCATAAGAATAGGACACGAGAGAGAAATGTAGTCAGAGAATAGCTGGAGAGTAGCATGTGTGAAATTATTGATTTTCTTGGCAAGAATTGTGAACGTGATGAACCTGTCACCTACCAATGCTAAACGATCTTAGAGGAAATTCACTTAACTTTACGAACTCATAATAAGTTTCAGGAGTATTTGGAGTGCCGTAAATGTAGATACCCGCGTCAGTCTGACATCATTACTTTCCATGACTCACTCAAATTCCTGTATAGGACAGGATTGAACACAGATAGAAACAAACTATGTTTTATGAAAAATTATTAAAGCAAGTCCTATTCAAATTCAAGTCCTAGCCATCCTGATGAAATTTACTTTTTTTAAATTTTAAAACAATAATTTAAGCTCTCTGTGTCTTGCCCACTCTCTCTCGACTTAATACAAATTCAGTACACACGTCTATCTACTTATATCTACTTATCTATCTACATATCTGCATATATATATATACATATATATATGTGTATATATATATATATATATATATATATATATATATATATCTATCATAGATATATATATATTAATATATATACATATATGTCATATATATATTATATATGATATATATATATATATATATATATATTATAAGATATATATATATATAGTTATATATATATATATATATCTATATATACTATATAGTAATATATATTTATATACATATATACTATATATATATTATATATTATATATATAGATATATATCTAGTATATATATATATATTATACACTATATAATGTATTATATATATGGCGAATATGTAGATAGATAAGTAGATATAAGTAGATAGACGTGTGTACTGAATTTGTATTAAGTCGAGAGAGAGTGGGCAAGACACAGAGAGCTTAAATTATTGTTTTAAAATTTAAAAAAAGTAAATTTCATCAGGATGCTAGACTTTGAATTTGAATAGGACTTGCTTAATAATTTTATCATAAAACATATTTTTGTTTTTCTATCTGTGCTTCAATCCTTGGGCCTATATACAGGAATTTGAGTGAGCTCTCATGGATGATTAATGATGTCAGCTGACGCGGTCCTACATATGCTCCAAATACTCCTGAAACTTATTTATGTTCTAAAAGTTAGTGAATTTTCACTCTAAGATGTTTAGCATTTGTAGGTGACAGGCTCATCACGTTTCACAATTCTTGCCAAGAAATCCAATAATTTTTACACATGCTTACTGTCCAGCATTCTCCTGACTACCTATTTTCTCTCTCATGTCCATCTTATATTTTATCTATTTTTTGCTTCTATATCATTGTAGCTTTCTCCTACTCCCCTTATCAGCGTGATCCATATCAAAACTAAACAGGAAATCATGCATTTAAGATGCTAATTTCAGTAATTACATTTTAATCTTCAGATGTACCTTACATATGTGTGTATGTTGTTGTGTGATGGTGTGTGTGTTGGTGATGGTGTGTGTGTGTGTTGGTGTGGTAGTGTGGTGTGTGTTTGTTGTGTTGTGGTGCGTGTTGTGTGTGTGTGTGTGTTGGTATGGTGTGCGTGTTTGTATGTGTGTGTGTGTGTGCGTGTCTGTGAGTGTTACAAAGTATTACCTTACATTTTCGTGCCAGCACGTTAATTAGCTTTACCGCATTCTTTTATAACTACATCTAACCCTCAATTTTTACCCTCTCAGAAAATGTCAAACACGCAAAACAAAACAAAATAACAAACACATGCATTGCATAATACCGCCTACGATAGGCGTATTTGCCTGTGGCCGCGTACTAAATAGATGTGTTTCAGGATAAAGATGTACTGTCTACCTTACTACCTCCAACAAAACATTACATGTCTACCTACCACCTCCAAACATACTATTGAGAATTTCTACAGCAGCAGTAGAATACTGCTCGCTGCAGACAACTAATGTGACACGCATGTAAATGAAGTATTAAAGCTTTAATTCCCGGCATTGGACAAGAATGGTAATTGAATGTATCATTTGTTAAACGACGTGGCAGATTTTTGGTCTCGCTCAAAACTGTTAGACTCGACACATGAGGAATTAATTTCTGTCGCTTCAGAATTTCTTGCTCAACCGGAAATATCTAAGTTCCACAGATTTTCATAGATTTCGCACACTTCCGTTAGCTATGAAAATATGATACGTGGAAATGTTGGATTTAACTGAAATGAGACGTGACGAGTTCATATGTACAGCTTTATTATAAAGGCCACTGTAAAGAATGATAACTGGGTTTGATAAGGCGTTTGTATGTAATATATGGATTAAGATCACCGCTTTCGTTGACGGATGGTTAGGTAGAAAAAAATGGACAAAAAGACTTCTCTCTCTCTCTCTCTCTCTCTCTCTTCTCTCTCTCTCTCTCTCTCTCTCTCTCTCTCTCTTTCTTTCTCTCTCTCTCTCTCTCTCTCTCTCTCTCTCTCTCTCTCTCTCTCTCTCTCTCTCTCTCTCACTCTCTCTCACTGCCTTTGACTATGTCTCTGTTTTTATCTTTCTGTGTCCTGCCTCTCCCCCCCCCCCCTCTCTCTCCTCTGTGTGTGTTTGTGTGTGTCTCACTCTTTCATCCTCACTTTCTGTTTCTGTCTGTCTGCCTGTCTCCTTTTCTCTCTCTCTCTCATCCCCATCTTTCACAGTTTTTCTCTAACGTTAGAGCCCGCATGCCATGATGAGATTTCTCTTCCTCTTTTTCTCTACTTCCAATTCTTCCTCGCTCAGTCTTACGTACTTCATTTACTTTCTTTGGCCCACTTTGGCCTTCCTCCTGAGCCTTCTTCTCATGGCCAGCTGAATCTAGAATCTTCGCGCTATTGTTTCTATCGTCCCTTAGGGTAAGGCTCAGTCTTGCCTGGGGTATTTTAGCCCTTTTTTTTTTTTTTTTTTTTTTTTGAGGGGATCCTTTATTTTTGTTTTCAAATCTTTGTTATTATTAATATTCATGACGTGGTCATTCTTCTCAGTAATTCTTATTGATTCTGCTCTCACTTCTAGTTTATCTAATATATCATTTATCATAATTTCTATATAAACAATGCAACTGCCATTAAAGGTTTAAAACCGTAATTAAATCTGATTTTCGTACAGGCTTGTACTTTGAATATTTACGAAACTTGATTTTTTCTTTCTCTTTTTTTATTTGATATTTTGGTTTTCGGTGATTAATTACTTCAGTTAATAACAATGAAAATATAGGTTTCCCGTTTCTGTTAAAGCTAAAATAAATATACCAAATGTACGTACGTTTATTTTAACACCTTTGTTTCAGTCATCGCTGATGTATACCAAAACTAATTACACACACTAATTAATTCTAGCAACGTTATCCCACGCATTCTTTACCTGTTTTTTGCCGTTGAATTCACTATTAGAGCTCTGTTTAGGGCTAAAATCAAGTACCATATGACAGGGTTGAAGTTGCTTCATCGTAAATCTGTTGAAAAATATTTCCAGACTGACATCAACCCCTTGATTGTATAAGTATTTCCTTCTAACATAACATTTCTGAACTTCGTCTTCGCTTGAAACCCCCATGGAAAGTTAAGAATTTCGCCTTAGTCTCAGTTTTCTTCTGATCAAAACAGGTATGTTATTACAGCAACAATAATCAATTGACAATTTACTTTTTACTTAGTTTAACATGGAAATACATAGTCTCTGAGTCATATAAAAAGAGAGAGAGAAAGAAGGAAAGAAA
>NC_051388.1:22067034-22069534 GCF_015228065.2 Penaeus monodon | reverse complement strand
TATTTTATTAATATATATATATTATATGTATACAGCATTGTATTTATTTGGTTTGTAAATATATAGGCAGATATTTTTGATATGAATTATTTATCTTAATTTACAGACTATCTTTTATATTTATCTATATGTATATTTTTACAAAGAACTATCTACTCACACATACAAATGCAATGGTTTTAAACTTGAGGGTAGCACATATTTACCGATATTTTTTTCCAAAATTCTTATATCTGTGAATAGAAATGGAACGCTGAGCCATGTACAAGGGACTTATTTTTTCTTCTTTAATTTCCGTAAGGGGTAGGGGTTTTTATTCTTTTTACTGAGTATATGAAAGCAGGAATAATGATATTAATGTTGAAAAGGGACTATTAAAATGATGGTAATGGTGAGACTAATGTTGATATAAAGGAAATCATGAAAGATATGGATACCAATGACGATGGTGGTGATGAGGAAAATTATGATGAAAACGAAGAAAAAAGAAAAAGGAAAGAAAGAGGAAGACAAAAGCCGAAGAAGAAGGAGAATGAGTAAAAGAAGAAGTAGGAGAGGAGAAGATAAATGATGAGAGAGTGATAAAAGTACCACTTAGTAGAAAAAATGACCGACTTACTGTTAAATTAATGGTACAGAGAGTGAGAGCGACGCAAGAGCGAGAGAAAAAACAGAGAGAGAAAGAGAGAAATAAAAGAGAGAGAGGAGAGAGAGAGAGAGGGGTGTGGGAGAGGAGAGAGAGAGAGAGAGAGAGAGAGAGGGGAGAGAGAGAGGAGAGGGAGAGGGAGAGAGAGCGACAACAGAAACAGAGACAAAGACGAAAAAAATAAGAGAAATTGTAAGAGAGAGTAAAAAAAATCCATTTCCTTTTCAGTGTCACTTGCCGCCGGAAATCTTGGCGATCGTCTCAGGGCCCAAACAGCCGAGAAAAATCTGGGCCGGAATATGTCCCTCGGAATTTTCGGCGAAGGGAGAGGCGCAGGTGGCGCAGTGAGAGGGGAGGGGGGAGAAAGGGGGGGCAAGTGGGAGAGGATTGGGGCAAGGGGACAGGTGGCGCAGTAGGAGGGGAAGGGGGAGAGGGGTGGGGGATGCAAGGGGGAAGGGATGGGAACAGGTGGCGCTGTTGGAGGGGAAAAAGGAGAAGGGGTGCAAGGAGGAGAGGACAGGTGGCGCAGTTGGAAGGGAAGGGAGTGAGGCGAGAGAGGAAGGAGGGGGAGTAAGGGGAAGGAGGATGGGGTAAAGGGTCAGGTGACGCAGTCAGAATAGGAGGGGGGGGCAGAGCGAGGCAAGGAGGAGGAGGGGTTACGGGTTAGAGGCAAAAGGAGGGGGGGGTAGGAAGAGGCAAAGGAGGGGAAAAAATCAAAGATGGACGTAAGAGGGGAAGCAAAGGAAAATTTCCTTGCCTTCCTTCCTTACTCCCCGTTATTTTTCGGGATTTTCTTTCTAGGTAAGAGCATGGATATATACGTTGATTTCTTTTTTTTCGATGAATTTTATACATTTCCTTTTATATTTCCTTTCCGCTAAGATTATTTATTTTTTGCTATAATAATACCAAACCTGTTATTATCATAATAATAATAATAATGATAAAATAATAATAAAATAATAATATAATAATAAAATAATTTAAAATGAAATAATAAAAATAATATAATAATAATAATAAATAATAATAATAAATAATAATAATAAAATAAAATAATAATAATATAAAAAATAAAGAAATAATAATAATAATAATAATAATAATTTAATAATTAATTATTAATAACTATTAATTGCATATTTACATTTATTGTTATGTTTATATTTTTATCATTTATTATTACTATCATTTTTCATAAATAATATAATAATGATTAATAATTATTTATTAATTTTTTTATTACTATATTATTGTTTTTTTTAATACTATTATTATCATTATTATTATATTTTTATTATCAATAATAATAATAATAATAATAATAATATAATATATTATTATTATTATTTATTATTATTATGATTATTACTATTATTATTGTTTTTTTTATTATTATTATTATCATTAAATTTTTACTATAATTATTATCATAATAATGATAATAATAATAATAATATAATTAATAATAATAATATATAATAATAATAATAACAATAATAACATTTGCAGTAATTTAAAAATAATTATTATTATCATTATTATTTCACCATCTCATTATCATTATTCATAATGATATCATTATTGTTATTATGATGTTATCAATTTAAAATAATAATTATTATCACAATTTCTATTTCTATCATTTATAATCATCATCATTAATATGATCAAATCATTATCAATCATTATTAGATTATCTTTTTTGTTATTATTATTATTATTATTATTATTATATTATATATTTATAGTATTATTATATTTTTTTATTATTATTATATATTATTTTATTATATTATTATTATTTTTTATTTAGTATTATTATTATTATTATTATATTTTTTTTTATTATAT
>NC_051388.1:22047972-22066934 GCF_015228065.2 Penaeus monodon | reverse complement strand
AATTTAAAAAAAATAATAATTTAAAAAAAAAAAAAACAATGATAAATAATAAAAAAAGTAATAATAAAAAATAAAAAAATAATAATAACAATATATAAAGTAATAACAATGATACTAATAATAAACATAATAATAAAAATATAATAAAAAGAGAAAAATATAAAAAAGAAGAAAACTAACAAGGATAATAATAATGATAATAATGTTAATAATAATAGTAGTAGTAGTAGTAATGATAATAATGATAATAAAAATAACAATAAAGGTAATAATAATAAAAATAATAATATAATAAAATAATAATAATAATAGAAGAAGAAGAAGAAGAAGAAGAAGAAGAAGAAAAATAAGAATAATAATAGTATAATAATAATGATAATAATAATAATAGTAATAATAATAATATTAATAATAATAATAATAATTTTAGCAAATAGTAATAATAAAATAATTATAACAATATTAATAATGGATAATGATAATAATAAGTATAATATCAAAATGATAATAATAACAACAACAAACAAAAAACAACACAACAACAACAACAAAAACAATAATAACAATAAAGATGATAACAATAATAATAAAGAAGAAGAAAGAATCATAATAATAATAATGGTTAATGATAATGATAATGATAATAATAAAAACAATAAAATAAAAATAAAATTAATAATAATAATAATTTAAAAATAATAATAATAATAATGAAATAATAATAGTAATGATAATAATAATAATATCAGAAATAATAACAATAATAATAATAACTACATATAATAACGATAATTATTATAAAAATAGTGATATCACTTTAAAAACAAATGACTAAACAATAACCAAATAAAAATAATAACAATAATAATGATGAATCTGATAAAAATAATGATGATAATAATAATAATAATAATAATAAAATAATAAAAATAATAAAATAATAATAATAATAATAAAAAATAATATAATAATAACAAAAACAACAACAGCAACAGGAACAACAACAGCAACAACAACAATAATAAAATAATAATAATAATAATATCAACTGCAACAACAATAATATAATTTAAAAATATATATATATTATATATATTATATATAAATATATAGATATAATATATATATATATATAATATAATTAATATTTTTTTTTTTTTTTTTTTTTTTTTTTTTTTTTTTTTTTTTTTTTTTTTTTTTTTTGGTGCCCTATCAGATTTTGACATTTGGGTTTGTCAGCATGAACTTAATTGTACTTTCATGTTGTGATGATCTTGGAAATAAGTACGTGGTAGGGTCCCAGTTCCTTTTCCACGGATAATGCCGGTGTCACCTTTTAAGTAATCATCTCTCTATTTACCTTGGCTTGGGCTGGCTTGCCCATTCAAGTTCCTGGCTTAAGGGAACTATAATAATAAAATAATAATAATAAAAAATAATAATAATAATAACAATAAAATAATTTTTATTTTTATTTTTCATAAAAAAAAAAATAATAATATCAATAGTAATGATAACAATTTTATTAATAATTATTATATTTTTCATTTTTATTATTACTATAATAATATTGCTATTTTTAATACTGACAATAGTAATAAAACAAACATAATAACTACATATAAAACGATAATTATAATAATACAGTGATATCACTAAACAATAACCAAATATATACCTTTGCACAAAAAATCAGCAAAAATAAAAAAAAAAAAAATACAATAAATAACTGATTTCCTCTCTTAAAGATAGCCATTTCATCACATAAGGGGAAAGTCACTGACACAGAATTGAACATTCGTTTTGTAGCCGCATCAGGTGCTTAAATTTGGTCTCAACAGAATATTGAAATCATCGGAAAATGTAAAGAGGATTTCCTGTGAATGCGTTGGAGAGTAACAGAGAAAGAAGGTTCGTGCGAGGGCAGGTCAGTTCCTATGATCGGCGAAGTGATTGTGGGCTGAAGTATCAAGTGTTTCACGTGGGGATTTCAAAATTGATTTAAATTAATACTGAGGGTAAAAAAAAATTGTTTTCGTAACGATTTGTATCATTATAATAATCTTACTATTGTCTTTAAAGGCTTAAAAAGATTAGAAAACGAGAGAAATAAGTAAAAAAAAAAAAAAAAAAACTTTTCCCCCTTTTCGTGCTTCAAATTCACAGCGGAATTCCTGTCGCCATTTATTCACAGCGGAATTTCAGTCACCCGCATTCACAGTAATTCAATCGTCCTCCTTTGACTCCAAAACTCGTGGGATTTTGCGGCCGGGCAAGATTTTTGTGTTTAATATTACTTTAAGTGTTTGTAATAATATTTTTTATCATTATCATCATCATCATCATCATTAAAAAGTTTCTTTAGATGTGCTAATTAAAATCAAACACCGGGTCACTACCAAGTGACCTAGTGTGATTGAAGTTTGGGGAAAGGGAAAACCCCAAAAACAAAAATATGGAAAAATTGCCAATAATTAAAATTTTAAAAACATTTTTTTAAGTCAATTCACGAAAAAAAAAATTTGTGATCGATGGGGGCTCTTTTGAAAACCACGAAAGTTGAACAGCAAAACCCCCAAAACCCGGGTTTTTCCCGATTTTTCCCAGGCCTGGGTCACATCAATTCCGCCCCCATGTCCGCGCTTTTGGGAAAGGGGGTCCCCTCGTTCCCTGCGCGTTTAAACACAGCGCTAGTGTATTTAAACCCCGCAGGGGGGAAATCCCAAACCCCCTTAAAGTCAGAGTACCAAAAGGCTTTTCCCCCCTCAATGGACCCAGGGTAGCCTGACACCCCAAGGAAACCCCCTCAAGCGGGGAAGCCCCCCCAATGGGGGTTGGGCAACCCCAAAAGACTGTAAACCCCGAATAACGAGGGATGCTCGGTTTAAACCTATAAAACTAAACCCTTTATGGCCACAATCTAAGTTTTCTGCGTGGAAATCTAGGGTTTCTCCAAAAGGAGTGCCACCCCCCAGGGAAATGGGGGCGATCAAGGAGTATTACAGCTTTCCATCTCATGTCTTTCATGCGGGCCACGTGTGAGGGAAAAAGGAGGCCTGATCACCCTTGCCCAAAAAGGGGGCAAAAATTCCCTGTCCCCCAATAGCCGAGGCACCGCATTTGGGGTTTAAGATGTTCCCCTTTGGCCGTCGAGATTCACCCTAAAATTTGTAAAATGTTTTACAGCCGGCCACACTGTAGACCTTGGGACATAGCCGGTCGGCTTTGCGGCACACGCCCGAGTGATCATGGGGGGAAAATTTTTTTTTTTTCAATGCACACCACCCATCCGGGCTCCCTGCGGGGAAAGGGTTTTCCGGCTGGCTATCCTTTAAAAACTTGCTTGAACTTTTCCCTCAAAAATCGCTCCCCTCAATACCAGGGGGAAAAACGCATGTCAAGGGGGGGGCCTAGACCCCCCCGGGGCCACTGCGACTCGGGTGGAGGGTTTGGGGGCGGTTTTGATTAGACCCCTCCTAGGACCATTACAGCCTATAACTACCCTAGGGATAGGGGGCCCACCGAAATCCCCACGACCAAATCCAAGAGGGAAAACAGAAAAGGGCCAACTGGCAGGGTTTCAGAACGCCTTGGCCCGCTTTGGGGAAGCAAAAAAACCCAAACAAGAAAAAAACTTTGGAAGTGCTACAAGCCGGGGACTTGAAAAATGCCTTTGATGGGGCCCAGCCTCACTGCCCAAAACCCCAAAACTCGGCCGGGGTTCCAGGGTCACAAAGACGCCTGGTACTTTAATACAAATTTGGGGAGGCCCAAACCACTTTTTTAAAAATATGTGCCAAAAAACATTTTTAAGGCAAAAAAACCCTCAAAAAAACCTAGCCCTCCAAAGGGGAGGCTGTCGGGATCCCAAAGGGAAAACTGCCACAGAGTCAAAGGAAAATTTGGGAAGGGGTAAGGCGAGCTACCAGCCGCTCAGCCCCAAATCCCCGCACCAGGACCCCCCGTCAGAGGCCACAGACTGGCGCACGAGTTATTTTGCGGGGAAACGAATCAACAGCCTCCCGACCAAAAACTGGGGGCAAGACAAAAAACGCCTACAACCAGACGGACTTGCTCACATCAGAAAAAGGGCACCAAAACCCCCAAAACTCGGGACTTTTCTTTTTTCTCGGGGGGGAACAAAAAAGGCCATAAAAGCCAGTTGTAAACACCCCCAAAGCTCTGACGGGATCTCGTACCCCTCATTTCCCACCTGGGCCTATTATGTGAGCTTGCTTTCCCTGCAATCAACAGTTTTGGGGGAAACCCACTCTCCCCCAGATTTGGGAAGAGGGTTTTACCATATTTTTCCCATCCCAAAACCAAAAAAGCCGGGGAATTCCCCCCCCCTCTCTCCCCTAAAGGGGTTTTGGCCAAGCTCCCAAAAGGATGGTACTAAAACCGGGTCCGAGGGAATTTTTGGGCCCCCCCACATGAAAATCCCCAAGGGGTTTCACCGGGGAAATAAGCACGGAACACAGCATAGCCATGCTTTTGAGCACAATAAGCATGGGCACTCGGTGGCATTTTTCCTTGACCTGGGGGAAGGCTTTTAAATTTGGGAAAAGCCCTTTTTCCTTTTAAAAGGAGGGGCCGGACCCAAAAAGGAATAAAAGGGGTTTAAAGCTTTTTGGTTTGGGATAGGTGAAAAAATTTTACGAATAAACCCCAAAGAGTAAAATTCCAAGGTCCCTATCACAGCACATGCCACTGAGAAGGGAACCCCCACAGGGGGGGGTTTCTCAGTCCAGCCCCTCTTTAACCATTAATTTTACTGTACCTCAACATAACTCCCAGGGGGGTCAAGATCATCTCCTAGCAGACGACTTGCTATCACCCTCCACTGGACCATCCCGCTAAACAAAGCCCGCGTTGTCGGGCCCCTGGTACCAAAGGAAGGGTTGCAGGACAGGAAAAACTAAAGATCTCTGCCCCCAAACCCAAAAAACCGTGGCTCTGGACGAGGGTTCAGGAAACCAAGTCTAAAAAACCCTAGGGAAGGATTTGGGGAGGGGGTTTCAGGACACTTCTCCCTTGGGGTAAGGAAGCCCGGGACCCTCCCCCTTCCGCAAGGAGGCCCCCGAGTATTTGGGTTTTAAACCAAAAAAATCAAGACTGTCGGTCGGAGAGAAATTATTTGGAAGACGTATAGGGGCCAGTACCCCTTTACTAAGATTTTCCTATGTACTTCTGGTCGGGCCCCATTGTAGACTAAGTCTCCCTCGCTCGGGAGGGGCATTAAAGAAAAAAAAAACTGGAGACGGGCCCAAAACGAAGCCGCCCGGGGGTTCATCTGGTTTCCCCAAGGGGGGCGAAGGCCCCCAACCTCCTAGTGGGGGGAAAAACCTTTCTCCCCTTTGGGCCTCACAAAAACGATCTAAGGAGCACAATTCTTATAAAAGGTTTCTCCAGGCTCCCAGGAACAAAAGCCTAAGACATAAAAAAGTCAGACGCCTAGACAAAATAACAAAACTTTTTGCAAACAACTCCTGGCTGTCTCACAAAGCCAGGGGGTTAATACGCACAGTCAAAAGAAACCCCTTTTGCCCAAGGGGATGGAAACCCCCCCACCCTGAAATTTGTCAAAGCTCCCCCCGGGGGCCAAAACCCCCTAGATTTTCGGGCTGAGACTGGCAAACAAAAAAAATGAAATTTGGCCCAGCCTTTAAAAGGGAGAAACCCAGAGGGGCATTTTTAAAACCCTCACCCCTCCGGGCGTAGAAATTATTCAAGGTGGATCGGTCGATCCCTTGACCCACCTGCAGGGCCGGGTTTGCGCAGGGGGTTTCCACAAAATCTATTTAGGAGGGAAAAAACCCCCTCCTCGCACAAAGGCAGAGGCAGTTGCTATCATGAGAGCACGAGCCACGCGTTTCCCTGAGGGAAGGAAACCTGGTCCCAAAACAGTCTCCAAAGGAAACTGTCCCGTTTTCCCCACGCTAACCCACTGACAAAACTTTTCCCCTTCCCGACTACCATCCTCACCCTGGGCCCCAAAAGGGGGTTTTTGCACAGGGTAGAAAAAAAACATCATAAAATGGGGTTTTTTAAACCACATAGGGATAGAGGGGAAAGAGGGTTTTGCTGGGCAATTAGCCCGAAATTTGGTTAGGGGGGATTCCCCCCAATCCCCTGATAATACTCAGAGCCGAAAATTCTTTTGGAGGAAGTGTACGGGGAGGCCCCTCCTTTTCCCCCTGCAGGTTCACGAGAGGGAAAAGGGGATCCTCCCCCCCCGGCCCCAAAATGGTACTAAACGGCCCCCGGTTAAAAACCCCACTGGCACTCTCTGAAAAAAAACAACAGAAAGGGAAGGAAATTTTCTGCAAAAAAAATTTTCCTAGGGTTTTCCCCTGTTTATGGCAGATTTATACAAAAAAAGAAGTGGAGAGGGGTTGCCCTGCATTTCGGCCCACCCCCCAAAGCCACACTTGTTTATTCTTGAGAAAATTTTTTGCACAAGCAAATTTTGAGACAAAACCCAAAACACCCCCTCCGGGGCTGGGGTTTAAAAAAGATTATGCGAGTGCTTACACCACGGCTACATTTAGCGCCTGCTGGCAACCCCCCGCCCACCCGGGAAACACCAAAATTTTCCAAAAAACCAAAAGGACAGCCATAAAGCTGACACAGGCCGGGGCCCTAAGGAAAAGGCCCGGGCAAAGCCCGAAATCGCAAAAAACTCAACCGAACGAAAAGGGGGGGATCACATTCCCTGATTTCCCCTGCAGAGCAAGGGAAAAACAGCAGCCCCACCACAAAACGCCCCCAAACCTTAGCCCACTGGGGAACCTTCCGGCCCCCCCCGTTGACCTGAAATTCACCCCAAAAACCCAGCCCTAACCCGTGGGAAAATCCACCCCCAAAAAAACACTCCCCCAAAGACCCCCCCCAAGGAAGCCGGGCCCTTTCCGTGGGGGGGGGCTTGAGGTCCCAAAATCTGGTTTAAACCGGGGCCAGAGAGCCCAAACCCCTTTCTGGGGGGGCCCCCAGTGAGAGGATGAGACAAAATGGCTTTTCCCGGTTTACCAAGGGCCCAGAAGGGGATGGTGTAAACCCCCCCCTGGGTTTTTTTTCCCTTGGATAGGGGGAACTCTCCCAACCCTGTGTTTTTCCGTGGGGTGGCAAACCCTTTTTACCAGGAGACAGGAGTCCCCGGGGGTTGAGCGATGCTGCACGCTGCCCCCCCTGCAGCTGGGAAAAACAACCCCTTTGGTCCCTTTTTTCTTGGGTTTGACGGGGGGGCTTGATCAAAGGCCCCCCGGGCAATCAATCGGCCCGGGAAAAAATGGTTAGGGTCAAGCAGGCACTATTCGTCGGAGCGCCCCTAGGCCCCCGACTGCCATCAGTACTGTATAGGGCTGCGTTAAAATTTTTTATTACCCCTGTGGCTGTTGGGGGATTTTTTAAACCCCAAAAAAAAGCTTCCCCCCGTTGGACTCTCTGGTGGGGGGGGGGGTGAGGAAAAGAGAATTTAAAATTTTTATGGGGTTTTCTACAAATTTTCAAAAATCTTTGCTCTCCCCTGACGACCCCCGCAATCCCCCGACCTTCTCTCTGGGAAAAACACACGTCCTCTGGAAAATTTTCAGTTTCCAAAGGGCAAGAAGGGGAAACGTTTAAAGGTTTTCCCGGGGTCCCCAAAACCCGGTTAAGAAGGGGAAAAAAATTCCCCCTCAAACCACTTTAAAGGGGATTTACCCGGGAAATATAAAGCCTTTTATATATTAAAACCCCGGATGAAAACCATTGATGGTGTAAACAATCCCTGGAAACTTGACATCTTTGGAGGTTTTACCCAAAAAGTTTAAGTATGTCAAAAAGTGTCCTCGTTCACCCCCCCCAGCGAGAAAGGGGCCCGATAGTTTTTGGTTTTTGTCACCAGACGGGGAGTACCGTCGCGTTTCAAAATTAAAATTCCTGGGGCTCAAGTTTTATGCTCTCCTCACAAAAAACCCCCAAACAGTGTAAAGGGGGTTGTCTTTTTTTGGGACCGGATAAGGGGGTTTTGGGGGAGGGAAAAGGTTTGAGGAAAAAAAAAGAATTTAATGGAGTTTGGGAGTAAAAAGTTTTTTGGAAAAAAGTTGATGTTTGGAACGTCGACCCCCGCTCTTCTTCTAAATTTTAAAAAATTTGTCCTTCCAGAATCGGTTAAGTTAGCATGGTACCACCTCAAGGTAAAGCCATATGTGCCCAACCCTATACGGTGCTTCCACTGCCAAGGTTATGGGCATGGAGCCAACTCTTTGCCGTTTTAAAGAAAATGGACAACCAAGAGTATGTGTAAAGTGGGGTACAACAGGTCATCAAGGAGATGACAAACTGTCCAGGTCCAATATGCTGTTACCACTGCAAAGAAGCTCATGAAGCTTCTTAAAGCAATGTAAAAGGTACAAATTTGAAAAGGAAGTATTGGTAATAAGGAGCAAGGAGAAAGTTAGTTTTCCAGAGGCAAAGCGACGTGCCCGTATGCTGTTTGCACAGCCAGGTAGGTCCTTTGCTTCGGTTCTAGCCCATCCTCCTTCCCACCAACCCTTGCCCTCCAATGCTTCTTACAGCACACACTCTGCCACTTCCTCTAAACCTCAGTCCCAAATTGCTGACACTGCTCTGGTGAGTTGTTCCCCAGAAACGGAGTAGGAGTGAGGGCTCTATTGAGCAGACTCCCCCTCCCAAAGTAAGGTCTTTGGAGCCATCAGGCAAGGCTCCAGAGGCCTCAACGGTGACAGCTCAGCTCCACCACATCCACAGAAGCATCTGCTGCAGGCAGAATGCTCCTGAAGTAAAGGCTCAGGCACGCCCTTTTGCCCCAGGCAAAGGAAATCCTGAACCTTTCCCAAAGACTCCAGCGTGCAACAAAATCCACAGGGGCCTCCGCTCTATACATAATGCCCCTGAAGCAAAGGCTCAGTTCCGTCCTTTTGGCCTATTAGGCAAAGAAATCCTGAACCTGTCCAAGGGAAACCTGTGGAAACCTAGTTCCACAGGTACAACCATTAAAAAGGTACTCCCAAGGATCTGGAAAAGGGACAGCCTAAAGGTGTGAGGCAAACCTTGACCACAGGTCCTGCCAAACACCTTATGAAGAAAAATAATCTGAAAGAACTGGATACCCTAATCCAATGGAACTGTCCAGGGAATTCATGCAAAATGGAAAACTGCAACATCTGATAGCTTCATGGAACCCAGTTTGTGTATGCCTAAGAGATTATGACCAGGGAAAATCGTCCTCATTTTCCTAGAGATTTCAAGTTCAAGCCCGATTATGGAACCTTTGACAATGGACCTCATGGAGGAGTACAGTAATGGTACGTCATGATATTCCCCTTCCAGGCCATCCCCCTGCAACAACACTGCAGGTGAAGGCTGGAGATAGGGCTTGACACGACTTACACTGTTGCATCATCACCTTCCTCCACATACTAACAATAAATGATTTGAAATCTACTTGGGCAGTTGCCACATGCCACATTGAAAAGGCTTATGATACTACTTGGAAGCATGGCATACTCCAGGAAGCTGTATGACATTGGTTTTAAGAGGACATTAGCCTACCTTCATACAAAGTTTTTTTCCTTGCTAACAGGAAATTTAGAGTTCGGTGGCAACAGTTTTCTCTAACCTGGAAGACCAGCTGGAAGGGGTCCACAGGAGTGTCTTAAGTGTGACCCTTTTGCAGTGCATAAATTGACATTATAAAGGTTGTTCCAAGTGCTGTCTCATGTAATCTGTATGTGATGACTTTACCTGTACTGCTCAGAGGAAGCTTACAGGATGTGAGGACGCATGCAGACTGAATATTCAGGTTGTACAGTGGGCACATATCATGGTTTTTTCAAATTTTCTCACAGCAAGCCATTGCTGTAACATTTCCACAAACGAGGAAAGTTCATCCTTTCCCTCTATTTAGGAGCAAACCCACTGCAATTTGTCAAGAGGTGAAGTACTTGGGTCTAATTTTTTTTGACTCAAGAATTACATGGGTGCCTCACAATCAAACAGTTAAAAGTGAAGGCTACAAAGCACTTAGTATTTGGCGGGTTCTTTCCACATTTAATCTTGGGTGCAGGACCGCACACCGCTTCTACGGCTTTTACAGAGCGCTTGTCGGAGTAAGCTTGACTATGAATGTGAAGCTTATTCATCTGCAACTCCACTGTTTCTCCGGATGTTGGACTCGGTTCCTAATGAGCTCTCAGAATCTGTACTGGGCCTTTCAGGTCTTCACCTGTGAGTCCCTGTATGCTGAGAGTGATAACCACCTCTTTCATACACCGGGACTACATGAACCTGATTTACTATAACGAGACTACAAGATTTCCGGGATCTCCTACATCCAGATTGGTTTTCAACCCCTTGAGGATAGCCGATCCTATGGTAGGAGAATGAGGAATCCTTGTAGAGAACTTCATTTAAGTGCCCTCACTAAGGTTCTGGCTGTTGGAATTCCCCAATTCCCCTTGGACTAATCAAGCCGAGCTGGATTTGTCGGAATTGGGGAAAGGGAGAGATCTGAAGCAAGAGTCAGAGAGAGATTTTCTTCAGCACATTTCTAATACAAAGGATCGGACGCAATATATACAGATGGTTCGAAATCTGAAATGTGTGGCTTTGCAGCAGTGAGCAGAATTAAGACTGCATCTGGCAGTCTTTCTCTAAAGCCTCGATCTTCAACTGCCGAGTTTACATGGCCATCCTTGCAGCAGTTTAAGATTACTATAGATCTTATGAACCATTCTATTGATATATTGTGACTCTCGTAGTGCCTTGCGAGCGAATCAAGAGCCTTAAAACTCCCTCACATCCTTAGTGAGGGAGGTTCAAGAATTGGCTTGCACTGATGTCAACACGTCAAAAGATAACTCTGTGTTGGGTGCCAGCGCATGTTGGTGTCAGTGGGAATGAGCGAGCTGATCAGAGCTAAGGCAGCTGCCGCTCCTCCTTGTATGCTCGTTTTACCTCTCCCACACACCGGGACCTGAACACCCAGCATCAGGAGTTGTCTTCGCGATAAATGGAAGGAAAACAATGGGATGCATATCTCAGAAATAAACTGCGAGAGATTAGAGATGACCTTGGCAGTTGGGTGACTAGCATCCATCCCAACCGAAAAGTGGAAGTTGCATTAACAAGGCTAATAATCGGGCACCAACTGACTCATGGCCGATGATGGCTAAAATCAGGCACTTTGTGAGGGATCCAGAGCCATTAACAATCGCAAAATGGGGGTAAAAAATGGAAAGATGGTGCAACATTCTCAACCAAAGACGTATGTACTTGTCTCCCCCATATACCTGAAAAATGTATTGGGTGAGGATTGGGACATAGAGGGTCTTATTAAGTTCCTTAGGGAGACTAATATTTTATAAATTTAATTATGCATAATGTTTATGCAGAGTTTTATACACTGAGAGTATAATATTTATGCTTGATTTTTAATTGTTTTATTGTTATTTATAATATATCTATTGATAGATTTTTAAAGTTTTAAACATTTAATATTTCTTTTTAACAAGGTTTCGCCGCTAATGACCTTAGCTGTTGACGCGGCAGATAATTTAATAATCAATCAATTCAATCTCCTACCATAGGATGCTATCTTCAAGGGGTTGAAAACCATCTTGGATGTAGGAGATCCTGAATCCTTTGTAGTCTCGTGTAGTAATCAGGTTCATGTATTCTCGTGTAATGAAAGAGGTGGGTTCTCACTCTCAAGCATAACAGTGACCCACAGGTGAAGACCTGAAGCCCCATTACAGATCTGAGAGCTTCATTATGACCGAGTCCTAACATCCGTAGAACGTGGGAGTTGCAGATGAATAGCTTCACATCCATAATCAGCTTCTACGATAAGCGCTCGGTAAAGCCGTATAGCGTTGTGGCGGTCTGCACCCAAGATAGATGTGAAAGAACCCTCAAAATACTAATTGCTTTTGTAGCCTTTACTTTCAACTGGTTGATGGGAGGCACCTTATGTAAGCCTTGGTCAAAAATTATACCCAAGTACTTCACCTCTTGGGCAAAATTTCAGTGGTTTTGTCAAATAGAGGGAAAGGATGGATTTTCCTCGTTGGTGGAAATTGTATAGCCATGGTCTTCTTGGGGAAAAGTTGAACCATGTATGTTGTCCACTGTCACTGAATTTTATTGCAGCCTGCATGTGTCCTTGGCACATCCTGTAAGCTTTCCTCCTGAGCAGTACAGTGTAAAGTCATCCACATACAAGATTACATGAGACAGACTTGTAACCACGGCCTTTAACAATGTCCTTTTAGTCAATGTCAAACAGGGTTTCACACTTAAGACACGTCCCTTGTGGGCCCCCTCAGCTGATCTTCCACATTGTTAGAAAACTGTTTCCACCAACTCTAAATTTCCTTGTTAGCAGGAAAGCTTTGTATGAGGTAGTAATGCTCCTCTTAAGCAATGTCATACAAGCTTCTTGAGTAATGCCATGCTTCCAAGTAGTATCATAAGCCTTTTCCAGGTCAAAGAAGACTGCTATTCATGTGACGTGTCGCTGTGCGAAGGAAGTCTGTATAAGCAGTTTCCATCCTTAACAAGTGCATCTGTGGTCGATCTCAACTTCTAAACCATATTGATATGGAGTCAGGCACACGTTTTCCTTTTCTAGCATCACTGTCAACCTGAAAGTTTCCCATTTTCTCGCATCAGCTGCAGATGCAGCTGGTGAGGGAAATTGGTCCCTGGAATTTCTGGTGTGGAAGCAATCCCTGCCAGGTTAGGGACAGGAATGATATAGCTCCTTTCCATTTGTGGATGGCACTGTAACCCCTCCCTATTATCCTAATTGAATAGGTCCAACAAGAACTTTTGGGGATCTCCTCTGGTAGAGTGAGATATCATTTGGTATGGAATTCGTTCACTTCCTGGGGCAGTCTTACGGACAGAGCTGCAAAGCAAGTCCCATCTCCTTGCTCAAAACTGGCAAGTTGTATGGAAGTTCTGCTGCATTCCTACTGAAGAACGACATTGGGTGTTGTTCCTTTCAGCCCGAAGAGTGGAGAATCGGGCAGTGTAGATGCTCAGAGGGAGATCTCTTGCATGGATTTAGCTAGCTCTTAGCAACGTCTTTTTATCTGTGATGATTATGCCTCAATCTTCAAGCAGGTGGCGACAGTGATGTTCTTCTTTCAGCGATCTTTACGCACCATTGTCCCTACCCATGCTAAGGGGGTCCAAGTTAATCAAGAGACATACTGTCTCCATGACGTCCGTCCTGGCCTCCTTTGCACTCGCCTGGCCTTGGCTTCGGGTCTTTTTGTAATGGATCAGGTTACATCACTGGGGCGTCGTTCACTGCCCTTAATGCAGCTTTTCTTGCTCTGAACAGCTTGTTGGCATTCATCAACCACCATGGTACCGAGGTCGAACGGTAATGCCCGCTACTTGTTGGGATGGTGCTTCTGCTGCAAGTGAATTCGTGATGTGAAGTGATTAACAGCATCTTGAAACACACTGGAAATCATTCACAGATCCATGCAATACTGCAGTTGATTCTAAAAAGATTCCAGTCCCATGTTCAAGTTGCCATCTCTGCACTCCATTTTGGCTGGAATACCATTCCACCTCTCCAAAAGTATTGGAAATGGTCGCTGATCCATGTAAGTCTTCCAACCTGCAAGTGAAATTCATCTGTGAATCGGTGAGACAATTGACAGGTCTATATTGGAGAATGTCCATTTTGAATTTGGAAATGTGGTGGAGTGTCAACTGTCATAAAACTGCATCTACTCTAGAGCAGGACTCCAAGGCCCTCCTCGAGGGTTTCACAAAGTTGTCCTCCCCAGGAGGTGATGCCGACATTGAAATCTCCCAAGAGTAGAAATGGATGTGGCAACTGCCTCAATAGATCTTCCAAA
Organism: Penaeus monodon; assembly: GCF_015228065.2. Classification (NCBI taxonomy): domain Eukaryota; kingdom Metazoa; phylum Arthropoda; class Malacostraca; order Decapoda; family Penaeidae; genus Penaeus; species Penaeus monodon. The sequence continues at coordinate 22,053,051 of NC_051388.1, read as the reverse complement.
TCATTTATGTGAGATTTGGGAGGAAGGTAGATAGATGCAACAGATGTCAAGGTCGTGTCCAAGCCTATTCTCACAGCCTTCACCTGCAGTGTTGTTTGCAGGTGGGCCTGGAAGGAATATCTTGACGTACCATTCTGCTACTCTCCATGAGGTCCATTGTCAAAAGTCCCATAATGGCTTGAATTTGGATCTCTCAGGAGAAATCGGATGATTTTCCCTGGTCATAATCTCTTGTAGGCATACACAAACTGGTTACATGAAGCGAATCCAATGTTGCAGTTTTCCCATTTTGCCATAATTCCCTGACAGTTTCCATTGGATAGGGTATCCAGTCTTTAAACTATTTTTTCATCAGGTGTTTGGGCAGCACCTGTGGTCAATGTTTGCCCTACACCTTTAGGCTGTCCCTTTCCTGGATCTTTGGAGAGTCTTTTGAGGGGTTGTTTACCCGTGGAACTGTTTCCACAGGCTTTCCTTTTGACAGGCTCAGATTTCTTTGCCTGGACAAAGAACGACCTGAGCCTTTTGCTTCAGGGGCATTCTGCTAGCAGCAGAGGCCCCTGTGGATGTGGTGGCAGCTGGAGCTGTCACTGTTGAGAAACCCCCTGGAGCCCTTCCTGACGGCTCCAAAGAACCCCACCTTGGAAATGAGTCTTTTGAACAGACCAGGATTCCTTTGCCTGGGCAAAAGACAAACCCGAGCCTGTTGGTTCAGGGGCATTCTGCCTAGCAGCAGAGGCCCTGTGGATTATGGTTGCAGCTGTGGCTGTCACCATTGGGCCTCTGGAGCCTCACCTGATGCTCCAAAGACCTTACTTTAGGGAGGTAGAGTCTCTTCAATAGACCCCCTCACTCATACTCCGTTTCTGTGGAATTCACCAGAGGCATTTTTCAGCAATTGGGGACTGAGGTTTAAAAGAGTTGGCAGAGTGTGTGGGGGGGGGGTGGTAAGAAGCATTGGACGGCAAGGGTTGGTGGGAAGGAGGATGGGCCAGAACCAAAGCAAAGGATTTACCTGGCTGTGCAAACGTCACACGGGCATGTCGCTTTGCCTCTGGAAAACTAACTTTCTCCTTTGCTCCTTATTATCATACTTCTTTCTCAAATTTGTACCTTTTACACTGCTTTGAAGAAGCTCATGGCTTCTTTGGCAGTGGTAACAGCATATTGACAGTGGACAGTTGTCATCTCCTTGATGACCTTCGTACCACACTTAACACATATTCTTTGGTTGTCCATTTTCCTTAAAACGTCACAAGTTGGCTTCCATGCCCATAACCCTGGCAGTGAAGCACCGCTAGGGTTGGGTACTATGGCTTTACTTGAGGTGGTACCATGCCCAAACCTTAACTGATTCTGGAATGGACCAACGTATTAAAAGTTAGAAGGAGAGCTGGTGTAGACGGTTTCCAAACCGTCAACTTTCTTCTTAAAACGTTTACTGCCACTACATTAAATTCTCTAGTTCCTCTAACAGTTTTTCTCCTCAGATACCTCATCAGGTCTCGGGAAAAGACAATTCCCTTACCTGATTGAGGTTTTGTGAGGATAACATGAAACTTTAAGCCCAGGAATGTCGCATAATTTACTCGCACGCAGACGGTCACTCTCGTCTGGTGACGAAACTCAACTATTAGGCTACAATCTCGCTGTGGCGGTGATGCGAGGATGCACTTGACATACTTCACAATTTTTTTCGATGTACTTCGAAAATATCCAGAATCATGATTATACACCATCAATTGTCTTCCTACTAGGTACTTACGATATGAAATGCTTTCATATTTAACCCGGTAAGATTTTCCCTTAGTGGGATTGAGGGGACTATTTTCCCCTTCTTACCTGTCTGGGAGCCCGGGAACCATTACGACCGCCCTTCTTGCCCTTTGGAGCTGGAAAGGTTCCAAAGTGACAATACGTGATACTTCAGAGGGAATGTCGGGGGATTGCGTAGGTCGTCAGGGAGAGAGGCTAGATCTTTGTAAGTTTGTAGTACTCATACAAATTGGAAATTCTTCATTTCCTCCCCCCCCACCCACATGGAGTCCTAAACGATGGAAGCTATAGTTGGGGCTCAAATATCCCCAACATCCACAGGGTATGATGAATTATACCAGCCACTATTACAGTACGGATGGCAGATTCGTAGCGGACCCTATCTGCGCTACCGACTAAATAGGACCTGCTTGACCTAGCCATAATTTGACCAGCCGATTGAACTTGAACCGGCCTTGATCAAGCCGCCCGTCTACCAATAAAGGCCCAAGAGGTGTGTTGCTAGTTTGCGGGCGCAGCGGTGCAGCATCGCCTCCAACCTCCAGGACTCCTGTCTCCTGGTAAACGGGATGCCACGCACGGCAACACACGTGGGAGAGTTCTCCCTGGTCCAGATGGAATGAACCAGGGTGGTGCACCATCCCCTCTCATAGCCCTGGTGCAACCAGGAAGCCATTTTGTCTCATCCCTCACTGGTGACCCCTCCAGTAATGGGTAGCCCTCTGGTCGCGGCTCACAGATCATTGGGACCCGGTCCAAGCCCCCCCACACCAGCGGCAAGGCGGCTTCCATTAGGGGGGCAGGGAGATGGAATTCTGCCTTGCCCTTGGGCATACGCCTATGGACTCCTGGCTGCTTCGAGTGTTATGCGCTTGAAGAGCTCCCACAGCGCACTTTGTCATCAGGTTGTCAAGTACTGTGACTCAGTCAGAGACTGCCCATGGTGACCCACAAGCATACTCCTCCTCCCTTAGTTCTGTCCCAAGTGAACACTTAGAGGTGGCCATTGGAGGAAGTGGAGTTTTAAGTGGACCAGGGTAGGCCACAAACCAGCCTATGGCCGGTGCCACATAAATCGGCACTCGGTAAACTCTGCAGTTCTGAAGATCTCCATCGTGTGCGTAACAAAAATTGGTCATCTCATTGCCATGTAGCTGTATCGCTGTAAGCATGTCCCAACGATGCAGTTGGAGCAACTGTACCAGGAGCCAGAGATCCTCTTTGCTGGTACCTCTAGCAAAGTTTCATGAGAAGTGCTGGTTCTCGCTGCTGAATCACTCCTGAGCCATTGGGGGCCGACAGACATCTCCTAGCAGCCTCAGTTACAGCCGGATACTGCAGTGAAGTCGCCCGAACAATGTAAATATCTCGCTGGGGCAGATTGTCTGGCCACAGATGATGCGAGTTTGGCGTAGAACGCCTCTTTCACATAATTTTCCAATATCAGTGGGGCGTATACAGCAATGAAGCCTAAAGGCATGCTTCATTCTAAGATGCCATAATACGCTCATCAGCTGGTGTCACCTAAAACTACCGAGGGCTGAAGTCAGCTGGAGATGGCTTATTGGCTACACCCTGGAGTAGGTGACCACCGCTGATGCCCAAACAGTAGTAAGTGTATCCACCCATACTGATCGTGCCGCTACCGGTTTTCTCACCTGCCGAGAGAGGCAGCCAACCTCAACTCCAGTCTTCAATTCCCTCGATAGCAGAGGTTAACACCTCCTCCTGCCGCAAGGACCGGATGTTCAAGGCTACCTGGAAAGGTTGCCTGAGGTTAAAGCCTTAGGCGTAAATCACTCCGGTGCAACGCCACCTCTGCCGCCCCCCCGCCGCGATCCCCCAAATAAATGGGGTCGCAGCAGTGGGACACCACGGCCGCCTTTTGGGCTCCCAAGGGCTTTGCCCACAAGCTTTCATGGTGGGTCCGGCGCCTGACAGGAGCGCAAGGCGGACAATAACTCTCGTTCCATCCTTGCCCCCACATTTGCCCTCCTAAACGTGATCCCCATCCTGCTGCCTTGCTTGCTGGTGGGAGGAACAGCATATCCATTTTTTGCTGCGTTTCTGGAGGGTTTTTCTGGGGAATGAGGACTGGCAAGGCTCACAGCCCCCGAGCCACCCAATTACCCCAGGGTGGCTGAGGGGGTCGCACTTGAGTTGGTATGGAGCTAGGCGGTTGTCCACATGCGGTGTGCCATAGCTCCGTTACTCTGGGCCCTCTGCTGCTCCGAGATCTCGCCACGTTAAGTCTTGTGACGGGAGGGGCAAGGTACCCAGTTACCCATGGAGGCCACGAGAGCAACTTGTAGATCTTGATGATGGAGAGGCTGTGACTGGCATGGGAGACTTATACAAAAGCTGCTTCCGCTTTTTCGCACTAAGCTAGCCAGTGGTGGAAGCTGCAAACGAAGGCATGCAAGCACTTATCATTATCTAGGCCTACACACAAGAATCCATCGCTTCACATCACCTTGCGCATGAAGCACCCACACACACACACACACACACACACACACACCACACAGACACACACACACACACACACACACACACGACACACACACACACACACACGCCACAGGCGCACACCAGATATATATATATATATATAAATATATCTATATATATATTATATATATATATATAATATATATATATATATATATATAGTATCCCCACCAATGCCTGCCGAATATCCGACCAACATCTCTCCCCGAAATAATCCCTGAGTTTCCACTAGTTCCGCTGACTTTCATTTCGTTTAACTTCCTTTCCCCACCCCTAAACACCCGCATGAAAAAGAAAGAGAGAGAGAGAGAGAGAGAGAGAGAAGAGAGGAGAGAGGAGAGAGAGAGAGAGAAGAGACAAATAGAGAGAGAGAGAGAGAGGAAGAGAGAGAGAGTCGCTTTAAGTGGAAAGGGTTAAGGGGTTAGTATAAAAAGGGGGGGAATGATAAAAGAAAATAGTAAAAAAAATGCTGAGCTTTCCAGTAGATGTCTGGGGACCTGAAATCCAGGGAGGGCGAAGAAAGAAGAAAGAAAGAAAGGGATAAAAAACGAAAGGGAAAGAAAAGAGTAAATGGGAGAAGATCGAATTTCACCAACGTACTTTTATGCGCGCTGTGTGTCCTCAGGTCTCTTCCCATTGGATCCGGAATCGTTGGGGGAAGACTTTAATTGCAATCCAGGAATTTCCGGAATCGACACTCACGATTTCCCTCCTTTTGAACCGGTAGCCCAATCTGCTTTTGGGGTACGCTTGGTTGCTCTTGTCCTCGCTGTCCGTCTCTCTCTTTCTTGC
>NC_051388.1:22020849-22026691 GCF_015228065.2 Penaeus monodon | reverse complement strand
CAAAAACAAATTTCGGCTTTTCTAAGTCTCCATTATCTTTTATATCTTATGTCTTCTTATCTCTCTGCTAAGTTCATTTTCTCTTTGGGTGTCTATCTGTTTATCTAAATATCTACTGGTACTATTTCATCCGTTTTCTGTCAGTCTACCCGTCACTGTTTACCCTTCTTCCTCTATTGTTCTCTTCCGTTAGCCGGTATATTTGTCAAAAAAAAAAAAAAAAAAAAAAAAAAGCATATCTTTGATGCATTATTCATTAGACGAGATCCATTTCCTCTGTTGTCTGAACAGTGAAGTACTTGCCATTGATATCTCCAGATATTAAACATTTCGTGTAATTGGAAACCGAACCTTCCTTGTGCTCGGTCGTACTCCAGGCAGGATGAGGGAAGGGAAAGGTAAGGTAGAGAGAGAGAGAGAGAGAGAGAGAGAGAGAGAGGAGAGAAAAAGGGGAGAGAGAGAGAGAGAGAAAGGAAGAGAAGAAGAGAGAGAGAAGAGAGAGAGAGAAAAAGAAAGAACGCTATAATATATATATATATATATATATAGTATATATATATATATATATATATATATATATTTTAATATATATATATAAAATGGATAAAAGATAGATAGAAAGATAGAAAGATAGATAGATAGATTGTATAGATAGATAGATGGATAGATAGATAGATAGATGTCTATATATTATATGTGTGTTGTGTGTGTGTGTTGTGTGTGTGGGTGGTGTGTGTGTGTGGTGTGTGGTGTGTGTGGTTATGTGTTGTGTGTGTGTCTATATTATTATATTATATTATAAAGCTTATATTATTATATATATTTATATATAATATATATTTTATATAAGTATATATATATATATATTATATATTATATATATTATATTATATATATTATTATATTATATATATAAAAACACTAAGAGTACGTGGAATAGACGTTTTCCAGATTAGTATTAGTGAAAGAGGCTTAAATATTATTTTTAGAAAGAAATGCAGCATTAAGTTTAAGTTAGGCATATTACTTTAAACTAAATAGTAGACTCGGCTCTCATACTGTTGATGAATAATATTGATAAATTAATATAGAAATGAAGAAAAGTTTTTTGTAAGATCAGGATTTTGACTTTAAAGATTTGAACTGGATAATGTTATGCTGTAGGTTTTATCATAGATGTAGAAAGATAATACAGATTCTCTTGATTTCGTTATTGTCGCTATGTGGTAATGTCAGTTTAGTCGACAGTGTAGTCATTTACAAAAAAAAAAAAAAAAAAAAAATGAGGTGGAGGTGAGTGTGTGTGCGGAGACGTAATTATAACTTAACCACTAAGGGAAACGAGGAAGAATTACCACAGTAAAAGATCAAAGAACATATGGAAGTGCAGAAAAGTAAACTACGCCAGTAGCAGCCTCAGCCAAGAGAGACAGAGAAACAATAATGCAAGGGCCGTTTCATCCGCCTATACAAACATAAGTAACCATTCCGAGTACCACACGAAAATCAAGTCACATATGATACAGTAAACAGTTTTACCTTGCTAAACACAGCTCTAAAGGACAGAATGAATGAAAGGTTTGAGTATTTATACTGGTACTACGGGAGCCTTTGTACTCTCATTATACATGAGAAAATCCCATCAAATAGAGAGTACTCTAGGGAGACAAAATCCCATTAATGTTGTTCATGGTATGTTTAATAGAGGTACTTTGAAGCTTGTATTCTTTTTCCTACTGAAATTCACTTACAAGCGAATATACTAACGCTCTCAGGATCACATAGAATATATTCCCATCAGGGAAATTAGGAAAGAAATATAATGAGTTTGAAAAAAGTAGTATGCCATATAGGGTAAACTGTCAAGAATTTGCCGTTAGCCTAAGCTAAGAAATATATTGTAGTGTAGAATCCCAAAGGAGGAAACTTTATAGGTATTACGGTGTTACTGGAACATTATTTACTCTTGATAAGAGAATATGAGTAAGGTATTAAATCACCTTTTGTTGACAGTCCATATAGTGAAAGAGTAAATGATCCGGAAACTGTTTTCGAGAGAGAATCATTTACTGAAACAAAATGTTTATTTTTGCTAGCCAATTCCTTTGCTTTTTCCCCCCTCATATGTCGTCAAGTCTGCTACCCTTACATGCTCAACCCTTGGCACATGGACTTATCCAACTCCTAATGTATAGCTTATACTAATCTTACTATAATTAGTTTTTTTATCATATTCAATAATATTCTATATTAATCAGATTGTTATCAACCCCGGTATGATCTTTTGTTATCTTTCGTAAAAAAATACATTCATTCTAAATTTTCCGATTACTACATACATATTAGCGTCTAAATGTAATACGTCTTGTTATTTCATTGCTACGAACATTTGTTAATTATAGCATCTCTCTCGAATAATTATGCTACTCAATCTCGCCTAAGGTGTTTATTAAACCTTTTGTTACATTGCTGAAATTCTGAAAATCTCAGGTGATTTAGATTTTCTCCATATATTTTTACTGTTTTTACTTTTATCCATCTAATTTACTAATTTTTTCCTTTTTTTAACGCTTTCTTGGCATTCTGTGAATAGCTGGCAAAATTGTATCTTTCTGAAGTAAATTTTTCTCAGTACCAGTCTTATCCGAGGTTTATATTAGCTATGTCAGTTTTTCGCTTTGCATATAGATTTTCAAACATTTACGATATAAACCATTGAGTGAGTTAATTTTTTTTTTTCGTTATCCACAAAACCTAGTACACAAGATTATGTGTATTATGTGGTATGTCACTTCTTAGTTTCAGAAAGTGTGTGGTAGTTGGACTGTTGTTCATACGCTCAGAAATCATGAGGATGGCAATGTTTAAACTAATTCTGAAGAGTTATAAGTACGTTGTATTGAAACTTGTTAAGATCCTCTGAGATCCATCTTAAATTAAAAAATAATTGCATTTGTCCCATGTGTCTTCATTTTTACAAATAGGATAAGTAAGTAGGCAATATGTTTTTTTCCACCTCTTCTCTCTGTAGTTGATAACTTCTGGTCCAAGATTCATTTGTCTTTTGTTTATAAATTGATATATTTCTGCTCTCTCAGTTGCATCCTTCTTTGTTCTTGCCTCTACATTCGCCGTAATTAGAGTTGTTTGTGTGTGTGTGGTGTGTGTTTGTGTGTGTGTGTGTGTGTGAGAATATAAATATAAATATAAATAAGTAAATGGACATATATATACATATAATATATAACTATATAGATATATAAATTATATATATATATATATATATATATATATTAATATATATATATAATCTATTATATATTGCACACCCACATATATATGATGTGTGGTGTGTGTTCGTGTGTGTGTGTGTGTTTGTGTGTGTGTGTGTGTGTGTTTGTGTGTGTGTGTGTTGGTGTGTGTGTGTGGTGGTGTTGGGTGCGTGTGTGTGTGGTAATGTGTGCGCGCGCGCGCGTGTGTGTGTGGTGCGAGTTAAAATTATACAGGTAGCCAACCACTTAAAAATTTAGAGCATTCTGCAACCAATTATTTCTACACACAGTGTTCCTATTTCAAATGAAAAAAATAATAATACTCCACAGGTGGTCGCAAACTCCTGTCGGCGGGTGCGCATGTGTTCATTTATTTATATATCTTCGTATATATCAAACAACACTCTATTTCTTTTGCCATAAGGAGACGTGTTGGCCTTGCCTCATTAAGATGACAAAAAAATTTTACCTAATTAATTGTTCTTTTGTGCAGTTGGAGCGTTTAACAATACATGGATTCGAAACTTCGTTTGGTTGACAACTGCCCACATCTCAAAGTCAGCTTGAGAAGAAAGAATTATCATTTTGCATAGTCTACTAGCGAGTATAGCTATAACTGAGGAATAGAAAAGGGTGGTAGTACACTGTTTACAGAAAAAAAGTTTATTTACTTAGTTGGTAACTTAATTGGGTTTAGAATCAATTACTGAGACAATGATATATGCTCTAACGTACGAAAACATGATTTTGATGTATATTTTTTCTTCTGCAATAATTTTGTAAGGTGAACGCGGGACAGGTGAGGACGGACGAACGGAAGGAAAGGAAGAAGGCGTTGTTGTTGTGTCCCCTGGATAAAACGTAATTACATTGAGACAGACACCTGTCTCGCTCAAGTACTGCTTATCACAGGAGGTAAAGGGAGGGCAAGTGTGTGACCAGTTTGCGACGGGGGGGGGGAAAGCGTTCACCAGCGCAAGATACCTGTGCAGTTGAGAGGGGTGGCAAGGGCGACAGAGAGAGCTCCTCTCGTGTGTAGCAGGCTGAGACCGGCAGGTGAAGAGTCTTCTTAGGAGAGGAATTGTGGTAGACGGAACGCCGGAACCTGGATAGCACGACGCCGAGAACATGTCGAGGGTAGCCTAATTTGGAGAACGATCAACGAAGGAAATCGATCTCTCCATCCAGGTACCTGGGACTACAGGTGCGGATGGCATCTACTTCCATGTATATATAATTATGTACTATGTATGTATGTATGTGTGTGTGTGTGTGTGTGTGTGTGTGTGTGTGTGTTTGTGCGTGTGTGTTTATATATGTGTATATGTATGTATGTATGCACACACGCACACGCGCGCGCGCGCGCGTGTATACATACATATATTCATATATATGTATATTATATATAAATACAGGTATATGGACATATTATACATACATACATGATATCTATAGATATATGATATTTATATATATATATATATATATTAGTATACATAAATATATATATATATTATATATATATATCTATATCTTATATATATATAATATAGATATATCTATATATAATAGATATATATATATATATATATATTATCTATATATATATATTATATCATGTATGTATGTATAGATATGTCCCTAATACTTATTTATATATAATATACATATATATGAATATATGTATGTATACACGCGCGCGCGCGCGCGTGTGCGTGTGTGCATACATACATACATATACACATATATAAACACACACGCACAAACACACACACACACACACACACACACACACACACTACATATACATACATAGTACATAATTATATATACATGGAAGTAGATGCCATCCGCACCTGTAGTCCCAGGTACCTGGATGGAGAGATCGATTTCCTTCGTTGATCGTTCTCCAAATTAGGCTACCCTCGACATGTTCTCGGCGTCGTGCTATCCAGGTTCCGGCGTTCCGTCTACCACAATTCCTCTCCTAAGAAGACTCTTCACCTGCCGGTCCTCAGCCTGCTACACACCGAGAAGAGCTCTCTCTGTCGCCCTTTCACCCTCTCAACTGCAGGCTTATCTTTCGCCAGGTGAACGCTCTCCGTCGCAACCTGGTCCACACTTGCCCTCCCTTTACCTCCTGTGATAAGCAGTACTTGAGCGAGACAGGTGTCTGTCTCAATGTAATTACGTTTTATCCAGGGGACACAACAACAACGCCTTCTTCCTTTCCTTCCGTTCGTCCGTCCTCACCTGTCCCGCGTTCACCTTACAAAATTATTGCAGAAGAAAAAATATACATCAAAATCATGTTTTCGTACGTTAGAGCATATATCATTGTCTCAGTAATTGATTCTAAACCCAATTAAGTTACCAACTAAGTAAATAAACTTTTTTTTCTGTAAACAGTGTACTACCACCCTTTTCTATTCCTCAGTTATAGCTATACTCGCTAGTAGACTATGCAAAATGATAATTCTTTCTTCTCAAGCTGACTTTGAGCTGTTTCAGTTGTCACCAACGAAGTAGAACCATGTATGTTAACGCTCCAACTGCACAAAAGAACAATC
>NC_051388.1:21998349-22010849 GCF_015228065.2 Penaeus monodon | reverse complement strand
TGGGGGGTGGGTGTGGGGGGTGGGTGGTGGGGGGTGGGTGTGGGGGGGGGGGGGGGGGTTTTAAATATATTAAAAAAAATAAAAAATAAAAATAAAAATATATATAAATTTAAAATATATATAAAAAGTATATTATCAAACATATCTAACAACACACTATATAAATTTTAATATATTATATTATAATTTTATTATATATTATTATTGAATGAATATTGTATATTATATAAATATTTTAAAATAATATATTAATATATAATATAAGATAGTAATAGATAATAGATAGATAGATAGATAGATAGATAGATAAAATAGTAGGGGTAGATAGTGATAGATAGATAGATAGAAGTAGATAGATAATAGATAGATGATAGAATATGAATGAAATATATATTTATATATATATATATATATATAATAAAATTAAAATATATATTATATTATATATTATATAATTAAAATTTTATATTAAAATATATATATTTTATTAAATGTAAATATTTAAAATTATTTTAAATTTATAATTAATAATAGATATATAAAAAATATATATTTTGTGTGTGTGTGGGTGGTGGTTTGGGGTGGGGTGTGTGGTGGTGGTTTAACACCCAACCAAAAAGAAGAAGATACATCATCATACTATAATTACATTATATAAAAGAGAGAGAGATAGATAGATAGATAGATAAAAATAGATAGATAGATATAAAAGATATAAAAAGATACATCATAATAATACATAACACAGACACACACAAACAACACCACACACACACACACACACACACACCACAAAACACCACACCACACACACACACCCACCACACACACACACATATATATATATATATATATATATATATATATATATATCTATATATATATATATATATATATATTAATATATATACACACTATTATATATTCTCTTTAAAATACGTACATATTATTGACTATATATATTAATATATGTATAATATATAGTAATAGATATATTATATATATATATATATATTGTCTATAAATCTATATATATATGTGTATACTATCATATATATATAATATATTAATATATAATAATATATGTATTTATAATATGTATACATTATAGCCCAATATATATACGTGTATACGTATAATATTATATTATATATATATTATATCTATAATCTCTCAATATATATAATATATAATCTCTATCTATATCTAGATATACTATCCATATATATTATATGTGTATATATATATATATATACACTCTATATCTCGGTCTTCTATCTACACATTATATCATAAGTCTATCTACTCTAATCTCTCCAGATCATATATAATATCTCTATCTAATATTATATATATACTACTATACTCTACGTACTCTATTTATTTATATCGATATCTCTCTAGATATATATCTCACTCTATATCTCTATATCTATATATATATATCTATCAATATATGTCTATATAAGACTACGATATAATTCCGTATAGAACATCTATATATATATATATATAGTATATAGATATATAATATATATATATATCTAGATATATACGTATATCTTTTGTATCATATATCTTATAATATATTCTATCTCTATACATCTCTATATCTCAATCTTTCCATCTCTACACACACACACCCCCACCCACCACACTTACACCCACCCACACACCCACCCCCACCCACACCAACCCACACCCCCCCCCCCCCCAAACACACGATTGCAATTTATTTGTGGAGGGGGGTGGGGAAGCTGTGAGTGTGTTTGGGTGTGTGCACGTGCAACGGGGTGGAACGGGGAAGGGGGACTATGGCGAGTGGCGCAAGTAAAGCAGAGTGCTACGATTTAGTGGCGTCAGATGCCTCCCGCAAGTAAGAGCAAATGATATGGCGGGGGAAAGCGCTGACGGGTTTGGCCGTGGGGTCTGTGAGAAAGGATCAACGGGGAAGCAAGTCATGTGTTAAGCGCTAGTGAGAGGAGGCCAAAAGAAGTAAAGCCTTATAAATATGAAGACTGGTATCAATGAATTCCTTTCTGCAGTAACACAAAAGTTGCATAAAAGCCTTGTAAATAAACAAAGGAGATTCTCTCTACAAAATTAAATTGGTAATTGCATTCACAGACACACAGAGGAATCAGTAAATCTAAAGCAACAGATGTTAATTCCATTTCCATAATCAGACATAATATCCTAAAATTTATTTCACATAACCATGCACCATGTTAGTGCGCCATGATTTATAAAGAAGCGGTCACATTAAATTTTATTCCCTCTATTGCCTACAACCAAGCACATAGTTTTAAGAGATTTAATGATGATGATTTCAGCTCTATATATCGCCAAAGGACATTATAATTACCTAAGTGATGTGCTCGAGAAGTGCAGTGCGATCAAATTATTCCTCATAGTAATAGAATTAAAACGAAGAGGCACTGTGATAACACGACTCCTGCCCAGTTTATATCTTCCGCGCTGGAACTGTCTGTTATCCCCGTATCGTTCCTTGACTATGTTATCATACATACTATGAGATTGAAATAATAGTGGAGATGAGACAGAGAAAAAAATGCTCTGTAACGACTCTATTCAATTCAAAAATGATGGAATAGAGAGAGAATAAATATGTTTGCGAGTTATTTTGATCATCACAGAGTATGAATTTTCTTTCAGTTGTAAAAATAAAATATTGTTGGAAGATATATTCCAAAATTTTCTTGACCAGTTTTCCAGATTTAAGATCGCGGTATCACAATGGCAAAAATGTATAACCTCTTTGCCTTTCCTCGCGAGTCCTAACATGCAAGCAAACATGGGGCAGTCGCAAACGGACAGACATATAGTTTCCCACGTATCTTAGATTCCGAGATAACGGTCAATTCTGTTCAAGAAACAGCGATGCGTCTTTAGTGAAGTCCAGTGTGTTGTTGGTGTGTGTGTGTGTGTGTGTGGTGTGTGTGTGTGTGTGTGTGTTGTGTGTGTGTGTTGTGGGTGTGTGTGTGTGGTGTGTTTGTGTGTGTGTTGTAGTGTGTGTGTGTGTACACGCAAACGTTGTGTATGTGTGTGTTTGTGTGTGTGTATATATGTATATATATATATATATATATATAGTCATATATATATATATATATATAGCATATTTATGTGTGTTGTTTTTTGTACCTATATATATATATCATATCTACTCATATATATATATATAATTCTGCTCTCTTATATCTGTCATATATATCCTTTATGTCTATATATATATGTCTATCTAATCCATATATCTATATATATATATATATACTATATCTACTCTCATCATCTATATATCTATATATGTAGGTCTATATATATGCATATATATATATAGTCTATATCTATATCATATATTATATATAATACTTATATTATAATAATGTATTGTATTGGATGTATGCATTCTCTCTCTCATCCTCTCAAATCCTCTCTCTCTTCTCTCTCCTCCTCGCTCTCTATATATATATAATATAATATATATAATATATATATATAATATATATTATATATATATATTATATTGTGGTGTGTGTGTGTGTGATGTGTGTGTGTGTGGTGTGTGTGTGTGTGTGTGTGTGTGTGTGGTGTGTGTGTGTGTGTAATGTGTGTGTGTATGTGGGTGTGTGTATATATATATATATATATATATATCTATATATATATATATATATATCTCTCATATATAATATCTATTATCTCTATATATATATTTAACTAGATGTAGTATATATATATCTCGCTCGTATATATATCTCTCTCGAGAGAGCGAGAGAGAGCGCAGAGAGCGAGAGCGCGCGACGAGAGCGAGAGAGAGAGAGAGAGTCGCGCAGCGAGAGCAGAGAGTCGCGGCACGACTCTATATCTATCTCTTCTATATATATCTATAATCATATATCTATAAATCTATCTACTATATCTACATATACATCCCTCTCCCCATACATATGTGTTACTTGTATAGTCTGTGTGTGTGTTTACATATATAAATATATATATATATTATATAATATTATATTAAGATATATATATATATATATATATATATATATATATATAATATATATAAATATATATATATATATATAATATATATATATATATATATTAATATATATATACTATATCTTCGTCTCTCCCTCTCGCTCTCCCCTCTCTCGTCTCCTCTCTCTCTCTATATATATATATATATATATATTATATATACTATATATATTATATATATATATCATATTATATAAGTATAGTATATATATAATTATATATAGTTGTATATCTATATATTGTATATATCTATAGATATATAAATATATGATAATATATATTATATATATGTATATATATCTATATATATATAATATATATATATTATATATATAATATGTATATTAATATAAGATATGTATACATATATATGTAAACACACACACACAGACATATACATATATACACATTATGTATGTGGATATGTATACATATATATACATATATACACATATATACTCATTATATATATATATATATATATATATATATATATATATATATATATATATATATACATATATATATATATATATAATATATATATATATTATATAATTTTATATATATATATACATACATATATATATATATATATATATATATATATATATATATATATATATATATATATCTAAAAATATATATGTATATATATACATGATATATGTTATATACATATATAATGTATATGAAATAAACAAATATACATGTACATATCTCTCTCTCTCGCTCTCTCTCTCTCTCTCTCTCTCTCTCTCTCTCTCTCGCTCTCTCGCTCTCTCTATATATATTCTATATATATTATATATATATATATATATATATATATATATATATATATAATATATATATATATATATATACATAATATATGTATATACATATATAATGTATATAAATAAACAAATATACATGTACATATATATCTATCTATCTATATCTATCTATCTATCTATCTATCTATCTATCTATCTATCTATCTATCTATCTATCTATCTATCTATCTATCTATCTATCTATCTATCTATCTATCTATGTATAGATAGATAGATAGATAGATAGATACATAGATAGATAGACAGATAGATAGATAGATAGATAAATAGATAGAAAGATAGATATGTACATGTATATTTGTTTATTTATATACATATATAGAAATAATATATATAAATAATATAAGAAAGTATATATATTATATTATATATATATATATATAAAATATAAATATATATATATATATATTTTAATAATATAATATATAAATATATAAATAAAGAGAGAGAAGAGAGAGAAGAGAAGAGAGAAGGAGAGAGAGAGAAGAGGAGAGACTTGTACATGTACATTTGTTATATTTTAATTTATTTATTATACTATTATTATATATATATATATATTTTATATTATATATATTAATATATTATATATATTTTTAATATAATTATAATATATATATATATATATACATGTACAAATTATAATATATGTATGTATGATAATAGATAGATAGATAGATAATAGATATTCATGTATTTGTTTACTATATACATTATAATGTATATACTTTATTATGTATATATCTTATATTTATAAATATATAAAATTATAATATATAAAATATAAAAATTTATATATATATATATATATATATATATATATATATATATATATATATTTTATATATATTAAATATTTTGTATCAATACTCCATAATGTGCTATAGTATATGTATGTGTCTGTGTGTTTACATATATATATATATTAATTATATTTTATATAATATATATATTATATATATAATATATATTTATATATAAAATTATATATTAAACAAAAGTCGCATGGCTCGTAAATGGCAATCGGGGCCCTTGCGCCCACTCGATTTTGGGCTGAGGAGTGACAAGGAACCTTCATCGGGTTTACCTTGCTCAGAGGATAAAAGGCTTTTTTCTTGGTAAAGACCTTTTGCCCTGCCTACCAAGCCCTGTAAAGCCAAAACCTTAAGCCTTTTGCTCAATGGATGGATAGATCATCACAGATCATGTTAGGGTTCGTGAACACTGAACTGAGTAGTTCAAGCAATTGAACCAGGTAGACCCTACAACAGTTAGTTTGGATGCAAGTGGTATCACAATACCTGTGCCGGACCCACCCATCAGTGACTGAGATTAAGATGGCGATTTCAAGGCTGAAGTGTGAGAAAGCTGCAGGCATATGTGATATCCCTGCTAAAGGCTGGTGGTGAATCTTTGGCATTACCCTTTACCTGTTGAGGAGTGTGGTCATCCCTCTTTTGAACGGGAAAGGGAATCATTGGGGCTGTCGCAACTACTATGGCATTACACTACTCAGCATACCTGGCACGGTTTTCCTCCACATTCTGCTGAAACGGATCTGCGACCACTTACTAAGGCACCAGAGACTGGAGCAGTCTGGATTCACTCCTGGAAAGTCCATGATAGACCATATCCTAGCACTTCGAGTAATAGCGGAATGCCCTCATGGGTTGCTTGCAGCCTACATCGATCTCTAGAAGGCGTTTGACTCGGTGCATCGAGAATTGCTATGGGAGATTCTGAGACTTATCATTATTGACCTAATAGTAAGCTTATATACCAGTACTGGAAGTGCTGTAAAGTGTGGTGGGGCTTGTCAAACTTCTTCCCTGTTAATTCAGGGGTGAGGCAAGGCTGCATCCTTGCATCAACACTTTTCAACACCTGCATGAACTGGGATAATGGGCAGAGCTACTACCCAAAGTTGTAGCTGGTGAGGGGTCAAGGACAGGGAAGATAGGTTGATGACAGTGTCGGTGAGGGAGAAGCAGGACCAAGGACTGCAGGCGGTCAGGCTGGAGAGTGTCTGGGAGAGAGAGCGGCCATGGTTGGTGGAGAAGGACCGGGAAGAATCATGAACAACGTCGGATATGAGCTGGAAGATATGTCGACGACGTCTTTGCTCTCTGGCCTCATAACCCTGCCCTGTTCCCGGATTTCTTGATGCAGCTGAACTCTCTCTCTCCTTCCATCCGTTTCAAGGTGGAATGGGAGGTTGACAACAAGCTCCCTTTCCCGGACACCCTAGTCCATCACTCTGCTGAGATCTACTCTCTCTGTCGCCCTCTTAATCCTGTCAAATGCAGGCTGATCTTACGCCAGGTGAACACTCTCCGTCACAACCTGGTTCATACCAGCCCTCCTTCTACCTCGAAGGTGGGCACCTATGCTGTTCCTTTTGCCTCCTGTGACAAGCAGTACTTTAGCGAAACAGGCGCCAGTCTTACCAAGAGTCTGTCTCAATATAAGTATGCTGTATCCAGGGGACACAACAAAAAACGCCCTCTTTTGCCACCATGGGACACTGGCCACAGATGGACTGGGTCACCATGCGGATTATCTTTCCTTCCGCTGTTCCACGCCCGCAGACTGGTGGAATCTTCCCTTATAAAGCTGCTGCCTAATTTCAACTTGAACAGTGGCTTTTCTCCTGCTGATAGTCTCCTTGCTTCCCACATCCTCCGCCTTCTCCTGTATCCCGGCCAACCGGCGCTCTGCTTCCGTTCGTCTGTCCTCACCTGCCCCGTGTTACCGCGTTGCCTCTCCTCTCTCTCTTTTATATCCCCTCCTCTCCCTTTCTTTTTAGCCTCCGGGCTAGTACAGTGGCAACGTGTTGGGCCTCTCATCCAGGGGGTCGGCGGGTCGCGCCCCGCCCCGGCGCGAGAAGTTTGCAATTGTCGCCCGGAGGTTACTGCTGTGGCTGGGCACCACGGCGGGTTAAGGACTAAGCTCAGACGAGTCAGCACCAGCTGACACACGTGAGCGAGGTCAGCATTAGTCGACACAAAACCGGGCTCCCCTCATGGCATAGCCGGGTGAGGGCTACGCTTCGCAATATCGGACTTATCCTCATCCTTTCTTCTCAGACCTGAGGATGGAATCCAGGTGGATTTCAAAACTATACTCTTTATTTTCAATAAAAACTAGTTTTTGTATTGTGGGTTTTCTTCCATTATCTCAACGCGGGAAGAGTTTTTTAAAATATATATATATATATAATATATATATATATATATATATATATTATATATATATATATATATATAATATATGTATACCAAAATATATGGTGTGTGTGTTTGTGTGTGTTTTGTGTGTGTGTTGGTGCGTGTGTGTGTGTATATAAATATATGTATTTATATAAATATGCATATAGGGCATATATAAATATGTGTATATAAATACATAAATGTGTGTGTGTGAGAGAGAATGTGTGTATACATGATACATATACTAAAATTCTATCTATCACCCTATCTTTTCTATCTACCCAAACCCTTTTCTATCTATCTATATATATATTTTAATATATAAAATATTTATATATATATATATAAAAATATTTTAGGGCCGCGGGGGGCCGAAGGGGTTTAGAGCGTCGGACTAAAACCCTGCCCACGAGGGGAAAAATCTAAAAATTTTCAAAGGGTTCGAGCCCCAACCGGCCGGCCCCTTTTGTTTCCCTTGGGAAAAGGAAAAATTTCCAACCTCAATTCCCCGGGCCCTGGGCCGTTTTTGGTTTGGATAAGGGCCCGGGCCCCAAGCCCAGGGGCCGGGAAAAATAGAGATGGGGGGTTTGGGGAAAAAAAAAAAAACCCCCGGGCGGAAGGAAAATGGAAAAACCCCCTTTTAAAAATTCCCCAAAAAAAAATTTTCCAGGGGAAAACCCCATGTTTGGGTTCGGGGGCCCCGCGGGGGGGCCGAAGGTTTTTAAGAGTTTCGGCCCTCAAACTTTTTCCTCGAGGAAAGCCCTGAGTTCGATTTTTCAAAGTCCCCGGGGGCCGGGGCGCGTTTTTTTTCCCTTGGGCAAGGGAAAACTTTCCTCGATTTTGCCTCCCCTACCATGGGGGGGCCAAACCCCCGCCCAGTAAAGTCCCTGGTCCCAAAGCCCGGATAAATAAAAGAAAATGATTCCCCTAAAAGTAACCCGGGCCCAACCCCCTTCCCGGGGAAAAGGGAAAAATTGGGGGACCCAAACCAAACTTTACTCTTTTCCAAGAAAAACCCAAAACATGAAAAAAAAAAATTAAGTATCATTTTGTGCCCCCAAGGGCCCCCCCTCGGGCATAAAAACCCTACCGTTAAAAAAGTTTATATAATATAATAAAATTTTAATATATATAATATTAATAAAATTATATATATAATATATTAATATATATATTTTATTATATATATTTTTACACACCCCACACCCCACAAAACCCCCACAAAACATATATATATATATTAAAATTATATATATATAATATATATATATTAAAATTAATAATGGGGGTTTGTTGTGTGGGGTGTGTGTGTTTTGGGGGTGTGGGGTTGTGTGTGGGGTGTGCCCTGTTTTGTGTGGGGGTGTGGGGAAAGTTTGTTTTAATTTTAATGTATTTTCCCTTTAAAATTTTTATAAATATAAAAATATATGAAATAAAAATTTATAAAACATCTACCCCACACACACCCACACACAGACACCCACCCCCACACACACACAAAACCACCACCCCCCACACAACCCCCCACACCCCACACAAAATAATTTATATTTTATAAATATATATAAAAATTAATATTTAATATATATTATAATATATTTGGGGGGTTTTGGTTTTGTGTGGGGTGTGTATTTAAAATTTAATATAAATAAAATTAAAATAAATATATATAATATAAAATATATTTTTAATATATTATTATATTAAAATAATTATTCTTCTTTTAAGGGAAGGTTTTTCATGTCTGACCGCCTTTTTTTCCCCAACAATGATATTTAAATTGAAATTTTTAAATTTTGTGATTTTTTTGGGAGGGGAGTACGGGGGGGGGGCCCCCCAGTTTCCTTTTTCCACGGGAGGGCCGGTGTTACTTTTTTAGGTAATAAATTCTCCTTTTTAACCCGGGCTTTGGGACCGGGAAATTGGCCCTTGGGCGGGCCCTTGGGCCCCCCAGTGGCTAGGTGGGCAGTCGGGTAAAGTTCCTTCCCCAAAAGGGGAAAAAAACGGGGCCGGCCGGGGGACTCGAACCCCTCGAACTTTTGGGCTGCCCCTCGAGACGTCTTTTGGGCCGAAGCTCTTAAAACCCTTTGGCCCCCCCGCGGCCCCTTTACGATCATGGGCTTCCATGATTTTCTTGGCAATTTAGAGCGGTGGTTTGCCATTGCCTTCCGCCCGGTGTTTTTTTTTTCCGAGTCACCATCTCTATTTACCCGGCACTGACTTGGGCTGGCTTATCCACCAAGCGGCTAGGCAGGCAATCGAGGTGAAGTTCCTTGCCCAAGGGAACAACGCGCCGGCCGGTGACTCGAACCCTCGAACTCAGATTGCCGTCGTGACAGTCTTGAGTCCGACGCTCTAACCATTCGGCCACCGCGGCCCTATATATATATATATATATATATATATATATATATATATATATATATATAGATAGATAGATAGATAGATAGATAGATAGATAGATAGATAGATAGATATAGATATATGTATGCATGTATACACACATTCTCTCTCACACACACACATTTATGTACTTATATACACATATTTATATATGTCTATATGCATATATTTATATAAATACATATATTTATATACACACACACACGCACACACACACACACACACACACACACACACACACACACACATATATATATGTATACATATATATATATATATATATATATATATATATATATATATATATATATATATATATATATATATATATATATATAAACACTCTTCCGCGTTGAGATAATGGAAGAAAAACCCACAATACAAAAACTAGATTTATTGAAAATAAGAGTATAGTTTTGAAATCCACCTGGATTCCATCCTCAGGTCTGAAGAAGAAAGGATGAGGATAAGTCCGATATGCGAAGCGTAGCCTCACCCGGGCTATGCCATGAGGGGAGCCCGGCTTGTGTCGACTAATGCTGACTCGCTCACGTGTGTCAGCTGGTGCTGACTCGTCTGAGCTTAGTCCTTACCCGCCGTGGTGCCCAGCCACAGCAGTAACCTCCGGGCGACAATTGCAACTTCTCGCGCCTGGGCGGGGCGCGAACCGCCGACCCCTCGGATGAGAGGCCAACACGTTGCCACTGTACTAGCCCGGAGGCTAAAAAGAAAGGGAGAGGAGGGGATATAAAAGAGAGAGAGGAGAGGCAACGCGGTAACACGGGGCAGGTGAGGACAGACGAACGGAAGCAGAGCGCCGGTTGGCCGGGATACAGGAGAAGGCGGAGGATGTGGGAAGCAAGGAGACTATCAGCAGGAGAAAAGCCACTGTTCAAGTTGAAATTAGGCAGCAGCTTTATAAGGGAAGATTCCACCAGTCTGCGGGCGTGGACATCAGCGGAAGGAAAGATAATCCGCATGGCTGACCAGTCCATCTGATGGCCAGTGTCCCACTGGTGGCAAAAGAGGGCGTTGTTGTTGTGTTGCCCCTGGATAACAGCATAATGTATAATTGGAGGACAAGGACTCTTGGTAAGACTGGCGCCTGTTTCGCTAAAGTACTGCTTGTCAACAGGAGCAAAAAAGGGGAACAGCATAGGTGGGCCCCACCTTCGAGGTAGAAGGAGGAGGGCGGTAATGAACCCAAGGTTGTGACGGAGAGTGTTTACCTGGCGTAAGATTCAGCCTGCATTTGACAGGATTAAGAGGCGACAGAGAGAAGTAGATTCAAAAGCAGAGTGATGGAACCTAGGGTTGTCCGGGAAGGGAGCTTGTTGTCAACCTTCCCATTTCCACCTTGAAACGGGATGGAAGGAGAGAGGAGAGTTCAGCTGCATCAAGAAAATCGGGAACAGGTGTGGCAGGGTTATGAAGGGCCAGAGAGCAAAGGGGAACGTCGTCGACATATTCTTCCAGCTCATATCCGGACGTTGTTCATGATTCTTTCCCGGTCCTTCTCCACCCAAACCCATGGCCGCTCTCTCTCCCAGGGGACACTCTCCAAGCCTGGACACGGCCGCAGTCCTTGGTCCTGCTTCTCCTCACCGAACACCTGTCATCAACTATTTCTCCTGTCCTTGACCCCTCACCAGCTACAAACTTTGGGTAGTCGCTCTGCCCATTATCCATGTCATGCAGGTGTTGAAAAGTGGGGTTGGTTGCAAGGATGCAGGCCTTGCCTCACCCCTGAATTAACAGGGAACAGAAAGTTTTTGACAAGCCCCAACACCAACTTTAACCAGCCCCATTCAAGTACGTGTATATAAGCTTACTATTAGGTCATAATGATAAGTCTCAGAATCTCCCATAGCAATCTCGATGCAACCGAGTCAAACGCCTTCAGAGATTCGATGTAGGCTGCAAGCAACACCCATGATGGGCATTCCGTATTACTCGGAAGTTGCTAGGATATGGGTTCTAT
>NC_051388.1:21981799-21990749 GCF_015228065.2 Penaeus monodon | reverse complement strand
GGGAGGGGCCCTAAGGGGGGTTGGTTTGGGAATTTGGGAGGGGAAATGGGCTGAACCGGGGGGGGGGGAAAATCAAAGGAAAAAAACCTCCCGGGCTGTGCAAACAGCATACGGGCACGGGCTTTCCCTCTGGAAAAACTAACTTTCCCTTGCTCCTTTTTACCAAATTTTCCTTTTTCAAATTTGAAACCTTTTACATTGCTTTGAAGAAGCTTCATGAGCTTTTTTGCAGGGGTAACAGCTATTGGAACTTGGACTTGTCATTCCTTGATGACCTGTTGCCCCCAACTTTACACTACTCTTGGTTGTCCTTTTTCTTTAAAACGGCAAGATTTGGTCCATGCCCAAACCCTGCAGTGGAAGCACCGCATAGGTTGGGCACATAGGGTTTTTTACCTGGGGGGGCCCAGCAAATTAACCCGATTCTGAAGGACTAATGTGTTAAAATTTTAGAAAAAAAGGCTGGTGCGACTTTTCCCAAAAACCATCAACTTTTTTCCCAAAAAACTTTTTAAATGCCATACAAAAAATTTCTCTATTCCCTAAAGTTTTTTATAATACCTCATGGGTTCGGGAAAAAAATTCCCTTACACTGATTGAGGTTTTGTAGGAGAGCATGAACTTGACCCCCAGGAATGTTACAATTGCACGCAGACGGTCACTCTCGTCTGGGGAAAAAACCCAATACAGGCTACCATCTCGCTGGGGGGTGTACGGGGACACTTGACTATTTCAAAAAATTTTCCGATGAACCTCAAGATGTCAAGATCCATGTTATAACCACAATGGTCTTCACTCCCAGGTTTACTATATGAAATGCTTATATTTACCGGAAAGATCCCCTTTAGTGGATTGAGGAGGACTTTTCCCCCTTCTTACCTGGTTTGGGAGCCCGGGAACCATTACGATTCCATTCTTCCCTTTTGGGAAAACGAAAAGTTTCCAGAGTGCAACTGTGATTTTCCAGAGAGAAGGTCGGGGATTGCCGGGTGTCAGGGAGAGAGCAAATTTCTTTGAAATTTGTAGTACTATAAAAATTTTAAATTCTTCATTTCCTCACCCCCCACCCCCTGGAGCCCAAAACGAGGGAGGCTATATTTTGGGTTTCAAAATTCCCAACAGCCACGGGGTTTGAAAAAAACGCAGCCACTATACAGTACTATGGCAGTCGGGGCCCTATGCGCTACCGTAAATAGGCCTGCTTGACCCTGCCATATTTGACCACCGATTGACTACGGGCCTTGTCAAGCCACCCGTCTAACCAAATAAAGGACCAAAGAGGTTGTTGTAGTTGCAGGGCGCAGGTGCAGCACCCTCAACCTCCGGGGATCTGTCCTGGTAATACGGGATGCCCCCGACGCAACCAATGGGAGAGTTTCCCTAGTCCAAAATGGGAAAGAACAGGGGGGGTACACCATCCCCCCTCTAGGCCCTTTGGGGCACCCGGAAGCCCTTTTTTCTATCCCTCACTGGTGACCCCTCCAGTATGGGTAGCCCCTGGGGCCCGGCCACCAGACATTGGGACCTCAAACCCCCCCACCCCGGCAAGGGGTTCCGTTAGGGGGGGGTATGGTAGGGAGAATGAGGAAATTTTTTTGTGGGAAAATCTTAATTTGAGTCTCACTAAGGTTCGGCTGTTGGAATTCCCCAATTTCCCCTTGGACAATCAAGTTAGCTGGTTTAGTCGGAATGGGAAAGGGGAGAGATCCGAACAGAATCCAGAGAAATTTTTCAGCACATTTTAAAACCGGGGGGCAGATGCAATTTTTAAAAATGGTTCGAAATCTGAAAAGGGGGTGGGGTTTTTCACAGTGAGCAAGGGAAATTGCATCTGGCAGTCTTTTAATAGCACCTCGTCTCATGCAATTACATGCCCTCCTTTCAGCATTAAGAGACAGGAAACTTACAACCATTCTGTTGTATTAGTGACTATTTAAAGGGCCCTTTCAAGCAAACAAAGCTTAAATCATACAAAACCTTTGTGAGGGGGGTCAAATTGGCTTTCACGATGTCAACACGAAAAAAATAACTCTTGTTGGGTGCCAGCGCATGTTGTATCAGGGGAAAGAGCGAGCGATCAGAAGGCAAAGGCAGCGCCGCCAGCCTTGTGATGCCGTTTCCTCTCCCCCACACCGACCGAAACCCCCATCAAATTTCTTCGTATAAAAAGGAGGGAACAATGGAGGCATACCTCCGAAACAAACTGCGAGACATTTTGAGGGTGCCCGGCAGTTGGGGACTAGCACCATCCAAAACCCAAAAATGGAAATTTTTAAAAAGAATAAGAATCGGGCACAAAGATGCCTGGGGCCAATGATGGCTAAAATGAAGCACTTTTTGAAAGGGTGCCAAGAGCCATAAGACGCACATGAGTGGAAAGGTGTGCAAAATTCTCAGACCAAAGACGTAGATTTTCTCCCCCAATCACTGAAAAACGTAGGGGGAAGATTTTTGACTAGAGGGTCTTATTAATTTCCTTTGGGAGACTAATTTTTCAAAAAATTTATTATCATAATTTTTTGCAAAAAATTTCATGCACTTAGAGCATAAAATTTTTTGCTTTGATTTTCATCTATTTATTATTATTTGTAAGATATTTATTGATAGATTTTAAAGTTTTAAACATTTTAAATATTTCTATTTAACAAGGTATTCGCCCAAAGACCTTACTTTTGACGCGGCGAAATTTTAAAAATAAATAAATAATCCTCTCCCTGGACATTAGGGGCCCACTGAAAAATGTCACAGGCTTGGTGAATGGTATTCAAGTTTTGGGAAAATTCAGGTTGTAGGGCTGGGACATTGCTGAGAAAGGAAAGGGAACATTCATCAGGAATTTTGCTGAAGGGGTTGAAGGCCTTTTAGGAAAACGACCTTCCCCCTGCCTACCAACCCCGAAAAAGTTGAACCTTAAGCCCTCCTTCGATATACATTGATCAGCAATGGAGGATCATCTCGGATCATGTTGGGTTCGTAAACGTTGGGCTGGAATTTTTAGCAGTTGTACCCCGGTAACCCTCCAACAGTCAAATAATGTGCCGCCCCCCCACCCTGCTGAACTTTAAAGGGGGGGTGAATCATGGTCGGGGCTTGCATCAGCCTGACTGCCATCGGGTTTGCCCCCATTCCCCCGACCTGCTGGGGGCGTGGCCCTATCTCTCGGAAGGGGAAAGGGATCGTTGAGATTTTACAACTACCGGGGCATTTAATGCTCAGCATACCCGGCAAAGTTTTTTCCCCCCATTCTTCTGAAATGGGGTTGCAACCACCTTGAAGCACCAGAGACTGGAGCAGTTGAATTTACTCCGACAAGTCCCATAGACTGAATACTAAGCTTCGAGTAATTTTATGGAAGCCATTGGGTTTGGTCGGGGGTTTTCCTGCAGCCTACTCAACCTCAAGAAGGATTGACTCAGTCCCATCGGGATTCGCTATGGAGATCCTGAGACTCGGGGAAATTTCCAGATTTTTGGCCTAATAGCAAGCCTTCATACCGGTATGAAAGGCCTGTAAATGTGGTGGGGGCTTTAAACATTTTCCCCTGTTAATTCAGGGGGGAGGCAAGGGCTGGTCCTTGTTCCAACACTTTTAACACCCTGTATGACTGGAAATGGGAGTACTCCAAAGGGGGTGGGGGAGAAACACTGGGCAATATCAAGGTCTCGCCCTTGATTTTTCCCTTTGCTATAGTGCTTTATTGGGGTCCTGGAGTCACGGGTGGCGCCTTTTTGGAGCATTTAGCAATGAGGTAACCCCTTACTCCCAGAGGTCCCCTGGACTAAGCCAAGTTTCAGGACAGTTTTGGTCTGGCAACAAGGGCCATGAACTCGATCAAAAAAGAGCTTTTGGAGATGTGGGTACTTGAAGTAGGACCAAGCTACGTGTCTTAAAGGGCCCTTGATAGCCAGTTTTGCACTATGGAAGCGAAACCGGGACCAAATCCAGTGTCTTGGAGTCTCGTCTGATGCAGGACCACTGTCAACCGACGGTTACTCGTGAGGCTGGGATGGGACCTTGCAAATCTTACTTGCATAAGCCCGGGGTCGCCAAAATCAGGCTAAGGGTACTTAACTATATATATTAAATATATTATATATATATATATTAAAATATTAAAAATTATGTGTGTGTGTGTGTGTGTTGTGTGGTGTGTGTGTGTTGTGTGTAGTGTGTGTGTGTTGTGGGTTTCACAACACAACCACCACACACACAATGTATATTATATATATATATATATATATAATTAATATATTTTATATATAATTATTATATATAAAATATATATTTAATATATATATATATTTAAAATTTATATATATGTACTATAGTAATGTGTATATATATTTATTTTTGATAAATAATAGATAGATAGATAGATAGAAATAGATTTAATATAGAATAGATATAGAAATACATAATATTATAATTTATTTAATATATATATATATAATATATATATATAACCCCATACCACACAACACACACACACACAAATGTGTGTTATTTTTATATTATATTTTATATACTAATATTATTTATTATTATAATATATATTATATATATTTATAAAATATATATATATTATATTATATATATATGTATATTTTTATAATTTTTGTATGTTTTTTATTAATTTAATCACACATACCCACAACACACACACACAAAACACACACAAACACACAACACACCCCACACACAAAACCCCACACACACCCACACACAACACACAACCCACACATACAATCACACACACCACACACACACACACCAACACCCCACCACATACAACACATACACACACAAAAACCAAACACACACACACACACACACACACACAAACACACACAAACATATACACTCTCAATGCAGACTAAATGAAAACCCCAATTTTGAAATTTTTGTGTAATAGAAAAAAATTTGTTTATGCTAGGGTTTCATATTTTTTTGGGGTTTTGACATGGCAAAAAACTTTTAAACTCGATTCTAGACTTAATGAGGATAAAACTGAAATGTAATTAATTGGTTTTTGGGAACATGGCCAGATTTGGTTCTTTGGGAACAAGAATAGTGTATCCGATATTACAATGGGCGATTTTTTTTTTTTTTTTTTTTTATTTTCCAAATAAAATGACGCACTAAAAAGAAAATTATTTGTTTTTCTCCTAACTGCATGTGCCTCGGCCCGACCCGTGTGTATCAATTTTACATGAATATTCCCGAAACTCAAAATAACTCGTTTAAAAACAAAATCCGAAGCTATTTCAGTGCATTTTAAGTTGTTGAATTTAAGGGGGTGAAATTTTAAAGGCGCATAATTAGGCAATTAAAAAACCTTCTCATCATTATGTTCAGTGAGCCATAATCTTGCAGCTGCAGATTTTTCGGGCCGTATTTTTCGTCTCTCCCTTTTTTCTTTTCTTCTCTATCTCAATTTCTTTTTTCCTTCTCTCTCTCTCTCTCTCTCTCTCTCTCCTCTCTCTCTCTCCTCTCTTCTCCCCTTTTTCCTCTCTCCTTCGGGGGGCGTGCGCGGCCCGTGTGTGGGGTTTTTGGTTTTGCGTAATGTAAGCATAAATTGAATCATCGTTTTTTATGTTAAAAATGAATATCTACAAATTAAACGCATTCCCCCCACGCTATAGATCGATACAACCAGATAAAAAAATCTGAATCGTGAAAAAATAAATCTTCGCATGTACTGTATATCTTCCGCCCCAAATTTCCCTAACTTTTCCCCACAAAAGACCAAAATGCTTCGGGGTAAAGCTTCATTCTTTCTTATTTTTTTTCAGGTATTTATTTGTTTCGTGTCGAGGTCATCCCCCGTCATATACAATTTTTCTTCGAAGCGAGTTTCTACTGTTCTTCTGTTTTTGTTTTTTTTTTTTTGTTGTTTGCTCTCTGTCTCTCATTTGTCTGTTTTTCCTCCTGCTTCTTTTCATCAGTTTGCATGTGGAATCATCAGCTGGGGTAATAAGTTGCCGAGGTGTTTGAGTCAAAAACCTTAATGAGACACAAGCGAGCCCGTTTTAAATGGCCGAAAAAAAACTTAATCCCAGAGAGAAGACGGGATGGAGGGAAGATTTTTTCCGTAATCTGTAGATTTTTGTCGCGAGCTTGACGAGAAAAAAAAAGCCAAACTTTTCAGAAAAAATTTGAAACTTTCCCTTTTGGGTTACTCGTTACTATGGTTACTCATGAATTTATGAACGTGGACGTTTCTTATGCCAAAAATAAGGGAAGAGGAGAGATATCTTTTTAAAATTGTTTTTTGTGCTCAGCGGTTTGAAAAAAAAAATCTGTTTATACAAAGTTAGTTTATGGTTTCAATTTCGCAATTTAGGAGGTATGTAAAAATTAACACATTGTATGTAAATCTTATGAATACATGATAGGCTAATACATACATATACCCCGGGCCTACATAATTATAGGTTACATACATACATGTATTAGGCTACATACATCTTCATAGGTAATCATAAATACATCATACTACATACATAATACATAATACATACATACTACATAATAATACATACATACATACATACATACATACATACTCACATACATAGAACAATTACCAGACCTGACACGGAGAAAAGAGAGCGAAATACCCTAACGCAAAGGGGGAGCGACCGGGGAAACCACTACATATTCAGGATTCAGTTGAGGACAGAGACAGGCTGTAAAGGCTTTAGGGACTTGATAATGGGTTTTGCATGTGTTCGCGTCTACTGCATGCGTCGGAGGGGGGACTGTCCGAATTATATTATTATTGCCCTGTGTACTAGCTGCCTTAGAAGGAGGATAAAGACGTTGGGAAAAATCTCTTGCGTTTTTTGTAGGCCTGTGTGTCTTTTCGCCTGAATCTCTCCTCTTGTCTTTTAGATTCTAAATTTTTGTCTTATTATCTCTGCTCTGTATTTCTGCTAATCTGTGTGTGCGTTTTACCTTGTTTCTGTCTTTTCTCTTCACTTCTGTGCATATTTTTACTGTCATTTAGTTGTCTGCATATTTAAAAAATAGAGAAACGTTTCTGTCTTCCAACATACTTTGTCCTTTCCCTTTTTTCAATGCTTTAGATCTCTCTCGGGCTCTATTTTTTTCCCTTTCCACATCTCTCTCTTCTCTCTCTCTCTCTCTCTCTTCTCTCTCTCTCTCTCTCTCTCTCTTCTCTCTCTCTCTTCTCTCTCTCTCTCTTTCTCTCTCTTTTTCTCTCTCTCTCTCCTCTCTCTCCTCTCTTCCCTTTTTCTCTCTCTCTCCTCTCCTCTCCCCTCTTCTTCTCTCTCTCTTTCCCTCTCTCTCTCTCCACCTCTCTCCTTCTCCTTCTCTCTTCTCTCTCTCTTCTCTCCTCTTCTCCTCTCTCTCTTTTTCTCTCTCTCTCTCTTCGTTTCTCTCTTTCTCTCGTTCTCTCTTTTCCTCCATCCCCCCCCCGCCTGTCTGTCTCTTCCCCTCATCTTTTTCCCGCCCCTGACTGTCTGCTGTCTGTTCTTCTCCTCTCTCTCTCTTCTCTTTTCTCTTTCTCTCTCTCCCTATCTCTCTCTCTCTCTCTCTCTTCCCCTCCTCTCTCCTCTTCTTCCCCCCCCCCCCCTCTCTCTTCCTCCCCTCCTCTCTCTTCTCTCTCTCTCTCTCTCTTCTTGCTTCCCCCCCCCTCTCCTCTCTCTCCCCTCTCTCTCTCTCTCTCTTCCTCGCTCTCCCTCCTCTTTCTCATCTCATTCTCTCTCTCTCTCTTTCACTCTTTTACTTACTCACATGCATTTCCCTTACTCTTTGTCTCCTCTTTCGCCGTCAGTCTCCGATAATCAGACCTCGTTATGACTATCCAGTAACGACGTTGAACGGTGAGTTAATCCAATTCTCTCCGTCTTTATTGCGAAGTGGCTCCAACAGATGATTTCTCTTCATTTCAAATGTCGATTAGAATCTCACCTTTACAGAATGAAGTGTCACATTTCATCAGCTGTCAAGCTTTGATTTATGCTTTGAAAAGGAATTTCTAATTTCTATTGTAGATTTTATTCGCATATTATTGTATAATATATAAATATATATATAATATATATATATATATATTATATTAAAATTATATAATATATATATTTTTATATAGTAAAATTTTATATATATTAAAATTTATATATATATATATAATATTTTATTATAATATATATCATATATATATTATACACTGTGGTGTGTGGGTGTGTGTGTGTATTGTTTATGTTTTTTTGCTATCGTAATGTTACAACAATAAAAATTAAAGAAAAAAAAATTGTATTAAGATAATTAAATAATAATAATCCCAAAAAAAAATTATTATATAAAAATGATAAGAAATGGTAATGATAATGATAAAGATATAATGAAAGATAATGATAATGATAATGTTAATAATGATAATGATAATAATAATAAAAAAAACAATAATAAAAATATAAATAATAATAATAATAGCAATGATAAAAGTACAGTAGTAGTAGTATAATTAAAAAATAACAATAGAGAAAGTGATAAAAAAAACAGTAAAATAAAATTAATGATACTGATTTTTTACTAGATTGTATAAACAACTGCGATATTTTAAATCAATAAGTAAAAAAGGGAAAACGTTTGGCAACACTGCAAAACAAATGAATCGCAACCATTTCCCTCCTTTCGTAAAAAGACAGGGAAAAGAAAAAAAACGAAAGAAAAAAAAGAAAAAAGTATTGAAAGTCAAAACAGTGGGGAAACTTTTCCTTTTGGGCATTGCTATCTTTGCGCTTTTTAATACCGGCATATTGACTACCAAGTTTTCATCGGCTTTCAGTAAATTTTCCCAGGTGGGAACGAGACAGGGATTCAAAGCAAACCATTTGGGGTTTTAATAAATTCCCCGGGTTTTATTTCGGTACCCAAAAAACCCCCCCCCCCCCCCCCCCCCCCTCACCCCCCCCCCCCTTTT
>NC_051388.1:21960546-21963046 GCF_015228065.2 Penaeus monodon | reverse complement strand
AAACACAATGTTGGGAAAACTCACAACCTATGTTCCAAGCAAAGCAAATTCGGTTGATTTAACAATAATTATAAAAGATAATATTGACACAACACACACATATACACACGTTTGCATTCGTAGAATAAAAAGTCCGATCTATGAGACACTCTACTGAACTGAAAGTAAAACAATATCACAAAAAAATGTATATACTTGTTGTATTAAAAAAAAAAAAAAAAAAAAAAAAAAAATATATATATATATATATATATATATATATATATATATATATATATATATATATATATATATATATATATATATATATATACATATATATATATATATATATATATATATATATATATATATATATATATATATACACATATAAATATATATATATATATATATATATATATATATATATATATATATATATATATGATTTAACTTCTCTTTATGTGTATATAATGATGTAATGTTTACAGGATTAGATGTAAAGAAATGGACATTGCTCTTAAAAAATAGAACAACTCTTCTACACTGGTGGTCAAAGGATAAATAATAATGAAGAGCGGTGTAAAGTTTAAAACTAAATTATGAAACTGTTTGAAGATATAGATTTTTTTAACCTGTGTGAATAACATTGACTGGTCCTAAGTTATGCAAGCAGTAAAACAAAAGGCGTATGCTTTTTAACAAACTGAAAATTGCTCTTCAAGAAAATACTGTATTTCAAGATCATGGAGCAGATCTAAGCGTATTCCTGTACAAAACTATAAAAAGAAAAGGTTATCTTGCGTGGGCAAGCTAAAGATAATGAGGCAATCCGGAACACAAAAAATAAAATGTTCTCCATAACGAAACTATCTTACCGATTTTATGTAAAACAGATATCATTATGAGCCCATATTCAAAAAAGAAAGAAAAAAAAAGTTTCCATGGGCGTAGCAAAATAAAGTTGATGGTTTTAGCTAAAACAAGTAAGGCATATGAAACTCAAATACAATGCACACAATAAATAATATTAATTATGCATATTTCTTTCACAGTATTGTAAAATTGCACAGCAGTTTATAGAATCCACATGTTAATAAAGCGCGCACACACACACACACACACACACACACACACACACACACACACACACACACACACACACACACACACACACACACACTCACGCACACACAAGCACCCACACCCACACACAAACACACAAACACACACACACACACACACACAAGCACAGACACACACACACACAAGCCACACACACACACACACACACACACACAAGCGCGCGCGCGCACACACACACACACAGACACACACATAAACGCGCGCGCGCATGTATATATATATATATATATATATATATATATATATATATATATATGTGTGTGTGTGTGTGTGTGTGTGTGTGTGTGTGTGTGTGTGTGTGTGTGTGTGTGTACATATTTATATTTATCTCTATATATGTGCGTGTGTATGTGCATGATTTATATATATAAATTCATATATATATATATATATATATATATATATATATATATATATATATATATATATATATACGTATATATATGTATATATATATCATCATCAATAACGGTATGCTCATGTTTGAGCAGCCATGGACCTCTCCACCATCCTTCGCCACTAAACTCGATCTTACGCTTTTCTTTCCACTTGTACCATCGACAGCCCACAAATATCTTTGATGTTGTTGCTCAGTCTTGTCTTCGGTTTGCCTCTTCCTCTCTTTCCTATCACCATCCCTGTCAGCAAGTCTTTCTCAATACTTTTACTTCTCATCACATGACCAATAAACTTTAATTTCCACCTGTTCAAGATGTCCAACAGCCAGTCTTTACAATTTATTTTTCTCAGCACTTCATCATTCGTCTTCTTCTCTGTCCAGCTAATACGCAGTACTCGTCTGTAACACCACATTTCAAAACTATTGATCTTTTTCTTGTCTATCTACTTCAGCACCCAACACTCAGAACCATATGATGGAATTGGGAAAACTAATGTGTTCAATAACCTCAGCTTTGTCCGTAAGGTAATGCTTCGGTCTTTCCAGATGTTATTGAGAGCAATTGTGGCGTTTTTGGCAATGGCAATTCTTCTTTTTATCTCCGGTGAATCATCATATGTATTAGTTAAAACAGCTCCAAGATAAGTGAACTCTTTCACATTTTCCACAATCATTCCATTGATTGTAACATGTTCATCATTGTTCATTGCCGGTTATCTTTGAATCTTCATGATCTTAGTTTTCTTGGCATTAAGAAACAAGCCAGCCTTTTCGCTTGCTTCTCTAACTTTATCTAGTAGTTGTTGTAGTTCATTGATACTGCTGGCAATCAAAACTATATCATCGGCATACCTTAGATTTGATATTTTGTATCCTCCAACATCTACAGTTCCTTCAAAATTCTCTAGAGCACCTCTCATAATTGTTTCAGAATATATGTTAAAGAGGTGCGGAGACAGAATGCAACCCTGT
>NC_051388.1:21941041-21943541 GCF_015228065.2 Penaeus monodon | reverse complement strand
CACACACCACCACACAACCCACACACACACACAAACACAGGAAAAGAGAAAGAAAGGGGGAAAAGAAGAGAAAGAAAAGAGAAGAGAGTCAGAAAAAAACTGGGAGGCATGGGGGGGGATAGTCTTGCTGTGGGGGCGGGAAAGGCTCGTTACCCGGGGCGAAAATCTTCCTTGGGAGGAAACCCCGAAAAATTTCCCCCTGCTCCCCTTAAGAGCGCTTCTTGGGCAGCGGGGCCGACTGCCATTTTTTTTTTGGTTGTGGCAGATAACCAAGCCAAAAAAAAAACCTGCCTAAAAAATCTGCTGACAATTATAAATTTCCAACACGGGTGTTGGCGCCCCCGCCTCCAAAAATTGCAAGAGGAGATAACCAATAAAAAGAAAGGGAAAAGGCTTTAAAATTTCAAAGGAAGAGAAGAGAAAAATTAGGTTAAAAAAGGACCAAAAAATTTTTCGAAACACTAACGGGGTGGTCCTAGGGAGGTGATCAGGCCCCCTAGTATCACAAGGTTTTGCACCGTCACGGGGGATCGAGTCTCCTTTTTTGGGCGTTTCAAAAAACGCCCGGGGAAAACTTTTCAGATTTTACCGCGACTACGGGGAACCAACACATGCCTTGGCAGTAATTTTGATTCTATGAAATTTTTTTCGTTCGACCAGATTGAGACTGTGAAAAAAATTCTTCTTTTTAAAATCGCAATATATATTCATTCACATCACCTCTCTACCTCTCAATACCCCCTTACGACCACATCACTTAGTCTCCTTATATATCAAACGCAATATTTTCACATTCAGTTATTTCATGAATACCTTTAATAAAAATGCTGTTTTTTTTGCTAGACCCTTCCCTTCCAAAGTCATTTTTTGAGACCCTTGCCCTATTACCAATTTATATTTTGGGAAAATTCCTATATTTGTAATTGTATGGAGTTTCTGCACAAAAAATTGCCAACTGAAAATTGCCTTTGTAGAATATCAGTCTTTTCTTTGGGACATTAAATCTTTTTTTGTAATACTACTTTCTTTAATGAGTATGTATATTTTTTCAAGACTTTTCCCTTCAGAACAAGTTGAGTCCCTTGCAAATATCCCGTGCCGGCCGTATAAAATTTTTTTATCAGTCTTTTTATATAAAATTCTTTGTTTTACATTTTGACTTAGGGCAAGGAAAATGATATAAAAACCAAATGTTGGGGAAAATTTTAAAAATTCATAATATATATATATATATATAATAATATATATAAAATTTTATATTATTTTTATTATAATTTAAAATATTAAAATTTTATATATTTTATAAAAAATTATAATTTTTTTATAAATTTATATATATATCTATATATAATATAATGTGGTGGTGTGTGTGTGTGGTGTTTTTTTTTGTGTGTAGTGTGTGCGCACAACCCCACATACCCACCACACACACACACCCACACACCACACACACCCAAAAAACACAATAATTAATATATATATATAATATTATATTTTATATATATAAAATTATACCATATTTTAAAATTATATTATATTATATATATATAATTTTATATACAATTATATATATATATAATATTATATTATTATATTATATATTATATTATTTTATATATGGTACACATATTACTATTGTACATAAAAAACAAATACTATGCAAATACATGTAATTTGTTGTGGTGTATATATAATATATATATATATTTTATAATATATATAATATATTTAATATATACATATTATATATATATTAATTTTATATATTTATTATATTAAAAATATATATGTATGTGTAATATATATATTAAAAATAATTATATAATATATATAATATTTTAAAATATTATATATAACCATATTTATCACATGCATATCACTTTGTGTATATATATATATATAAATAATTTTTAATTATATATATATATTATATAATTATAAATTGTGTTTTCATTTGTGATTTCTCTTGGAGTGGGTCGTGGGAGGGTTTTTCCCCTTCCTTTTCCAAAAATGCCGGTGTTACCTTTTAGTAACTTCTCTCTTTTTATACCGGGGTTGGGCCCGCACGAATTGGCGGCTTGGGACGTGTGTGTGTGTGTGATATTTAATTTTCAGTGACGATAGTCTTGCGGGGTAATTCGATTCCTTTATTTAAAAGTCTTTTTAAAAATACTTCAGTTTTTAAAGTTACTTTTTTCAATACAAAGTGAATTAACATTCTCCTTTGGGTTGAAACCTGTAATGAAGTGTTAATCTCATAGTAAAAGCCCAACAAAATCAAGAACCTATGAGAATATGCGAAATTTAAGAAAAATCAGTAAAATCCTGTATAGGTGATGTTCAAAATAAATGGAGGGGGTGCATGTAAAGGTGAAATGATCAAAAGGTTGTACAAAATAAAGATAAATAAAGGCGACTTATGGCCCTACGTTTGTGATAACAAATTTATGAGGGTGAGTTTCGTATATGCACCCCAAATGGATGAGGCAGACGAAGAAAA
>NC_051388.1:21932452-21938441 GCF_015228065.2 Penaeus monodon | reverse complement strand
CAGAGGGAAGTGATGGGGGAGAGACACCGAGGGGAGAGACAGGGATGAAACAGAGAGAAAAGGATCGGCCTGCTGAACGGGCGTCTATAGACCAGAGTAAATCAAGTGTGTGCAAAAATGGTAAAGGATTTTTTTTAAGAACGAAAGTTGCATGTCTGTTAATGTTTGAAGGAGGCGGGTTGGGGGGGGGGGGTAGAAAAAAGGAAAGAAAAAGGGAGGATATGGATATAGGAACTGTAATGGGCGATCTACTTTTTTTTAAAAATAAAGGAATAGTGATTATCGAAAAAAAAACAATTAAATAAAAGTATTACTTTCATGTGAAAGAAGACAAAGTGCTCGAAAAGCGTACTAAAGAAAATGAAAGTACCAGTAATAAAAGGATTAATGAAGCATAAAAGAAAGGCATGAAAAGTGAAAATAGGACCCGATAAGGACCCCATCACACCGGAGACTAACCTCACCCTTTCCCAGCCGTGTCCTCCGAGACGTAAATTCCAGCAGATTACCGAGAATGTCACCGAGAGATTTCGTATATGACAGAAATGAAAGACGGTGCCATTAAAATAAAATTCCGGCCATTGTTCATACATTCTGCCAAAATGATTCGGTCTGCAAATCGGCGAAAAAGTGTCATTACTGTGAAATCTTTTCTTGGTAGCTGGTATTGTCCCTCCTTCCCGCTCATGGGCTGTTTTGTCAAAATCTCCGGCACAGGATGTGGCGCGATAGGGATAAATATATCACAGGTGCGGGTTTCATTTAAACACACACACACACACACACACACACACACACACACACACACACACACACACACACACACACACACGCACACGCACACGGAAACACACACACGGAAACACACACTCAGTCACGTATATATGTATATATATATATATATATGTATATATATATATATATATATATACATACTTATTTGTATATATATATATATATATATATATATATATATATATATATATATGTGTGTGTGTGTGTGTGTGTGTGTGTGTGTGTGTGTGTGTGTGTGTGTGTGTGTGTGTGTGTGTGTGTATGTGTGTGTGTGTGTGTGTGCGTGCGTGTGTGTGTGTGTGTGTCTGTGTGTGTGTGTGTATGTGTGCGTGAGTGTGTATACATACATACATACGTACATTATATATACATATATATATATATATATATATATATATATATATATATATATATATATTGTGTGTGTGTGTGTGTGTGTGTGTGTGTGTGTGTGTGTGTGTGTGTGTGTATGTATATATGTATATTTAAATATATATATATATATATATATATATATATATATATATATATATAGAGAGAGAGAGAGAGAGAGAGAGAGAGAGAGAGAGAGAAGAGAGAGAGAGAGAGAGAGAGAGAGAAGAGAGAGAGAGAGGAGAGATTTTATGCATAGATATATATATATATATATATATTATATATATATATATATATATATATATATATATATATATATGTGTGTGTGTGTGTGTGTGTGTGTGTGTGTGTGTGTGTGTGTGTGTGTGTATACATACACACACACACACACACACACACACACACATATGTATATATATATATATATATATATATATATATATATATATATATATATATATATATATTATATTTATATACAAAAATCTCTCTCTCTCTCTCTCTCTCTCTCTCTCTCTCTCTCTCTCTCTCTCTCTCTATATATATATATATATATATATATATATATATATATACATATATATATATATATATATATATATATATATATATATATATATATATATACATATACACATATGTATATATAGACACACACGCAAACGCACACACATATATCTTTTCTCTGACATTAGTGTTGACTAATTCGTATTTTTCTTTCTCTTCTTTTACTAACATTCATGAAATATTACATTTAGCTCTCCTTTGTGTTGCAGAGGACACAGACATGATGTTAAATTCAATTAACTTCGGTAGATATCAGCTTGTCGGAAATATGAGTCCTTTTTCAGGGGATTAGATGCAAAAATGCATAACAGAATTTCAAATAACTGTCATATGACATTAATTAGAAGATACAAAATTCCACATTCCTGACATACCGTAAGCCCACTAAAGTCAACTTTGAATATTGCATAGTGATAATTGTCAAAATTTTACATTAATCTTTTAAGTAAATTATTTTGACTAAACAAGCGAGCCGACCTGTTTCATTTTTTGTTGTTACGTTTGTTCTTTTTCTTCTTCTGTTTCTTTCCTTTTGCTTGTTCTTTAGTCCATTTTTCACCTTTCTATGATATTCGCATTACGATATGATGAGAAAGATGATGGGGATTATTATTTTCAACACTAATCATAACAATGATAATGATGAAGATAGTCATAATGATAATGATAATTATACTAATCGTAATGAAAAAATTATAATAATAATGATGATAATGATTATGATAATGATAATAAATAATAATAATAATAATAATAATAATAATAATAATAATAATAATAATAAATAATGATAATAATGAAAACAACAATGATTATGATTATTAAAAAAATGATAATGACAAAAATAATTATAATGACAATACAGCAATAGTCATACCGTTTATTATAATAATAAGGATTTTAATGATTAAGATAATACTGGTAGTAATAATAAAAATAAAAATGACGATATCCTTAAATTCTGACCGTTATCTGCATACTGTAGTAGATGGTATTGCATCTACTACTTTGACTGGTCTATATCCCTTAATGGAATGGCTGTGTGGGTGTGAGTTTCCACTGGTATTAACTGGGTGCTGAAGGTGAAGTAGAGATCAACGGGGGAGCCGGTAGGTTCCCCAGTCGGCTAAGGTCTGGGCAGTCCTTGTGTTAATACTGCTGTTGTCGTGTTCATCCGGAGGATCGGGGAATGCTAAACTCCGTTCCGGATTCTGCGGTGTGTAAGCGTGCAAGGAACGAGGGTAGCCCGCTGTCCAATGAGCGATGACATGGCTGTGGACCTGGTGTGACGGAACCCGGACTTCAGGTTGCGGGGTCGTGTTGCTGCAATACACATTGAGGAGATTGTAATTCAATGAAAAAGTATAAACTTTTAACCATTTAATTTTGGATATTTGGAAATGCTAGACGTAAAGCATTCATAGATAATAAAAGAAAACAAAATCTACTTTCATAATTCATTCCCTTCTCCGGAGTTCACACTGTTATGCTTGTGACTATGTTCACTTCACCTTATTACTTATTGACGCTCAATTTCCCATCAAGTTGATTTTCAAAGTCACTTGCGAGTGATATAATATTACGTTGCCTTGCCCTACTTTCTGATGTACACGTTAATCAATGATGTACAGCCCGGCCACTGTTAGTGACGCTTCACACTTGACATATATGTATAAGGACTTATTTGTATTTTATTACATATTAAATTGACCATAG
Source organism: Penaeus monodon (assembly GCF_015228065.2). NCBI lineage: Eukaryota > Metazoa > Arthropoda > Malacostraca > Decapoda > Penaeidae > Penaeus > Penaeus monodon. Next base: position 21,934,988 of record NC_051388.1, on the reverse strand, counting down.
GGTGTTTAATGTGATGCAACACGAGAGCATAGTTACTGACTCGTAACCTAGCTGGCGATAAACACTGGCAGTAGATCAGTAGTGGTAATATGCTATAAAATAGAAGACCATGATAAACACTTGCATATGAAATTCATTCTTGATATCAATACTAACATGCAGGCAGTGGAATAACAGTAGGAAATATGTAGTATAATACGATATAATAAGACCGTTATAAATACTAGCACACAAAGACTTACATAGGTGTGTTATAAATACTACCACATGAATTTTTGTTTGTGTGCTTATTCTTTCTTGCTACGTCAGTTCCATATAAATCTGAAGTCAATGAATATAAATAATGGTTGTCATAAAAAATCCACAAAAAATAGCGGTAACTTTCCATGAAACTGAGCAAGGTAACTTTTTCTTCCTTGCAATTTCTTTTGGAATCTCAATATATACCTTTTTACAAAGCAACAAAGATATTAATTGTTTCCTTATCTGGACTCATTAAAACAACGCCGACCATTTTAGATCTAAACTCACACTTAGGGAAAGAATCCTTGCATTTAATCCTAATAGCTAAATTCCAAGTTGTATTAGCTGAGGCAAGATCTTCTGATACATATTGTAGGCCTTCATTAAAGTGTCAAAGGCAATATATTAAAGACTAATAGGGTGCAATATAATGTATGGTGTATGCTCTCTCTCACTCTACACACACACACACACACACACACGCACACGCACACATATACACACACACACGCACGCACACACACACACACACACACACACACACACACACACACACACACACACACACACACACACACACACACACACACATATATATATACACATATGTATACATATATATATATATATATATATATATATATATACATATATACATACATACATACATATATATATATATATATATATATATATATATATATATATATATATATATATATATATTCACACACACACACACCTATGCAGATATGGACATCATTTTATTTCAAACGTTTCGAAGTTTCTAACTTCATACTCAGTGCTAAAAACAGAAAAAAAGAACCAAAACATAAATAAAAATAGCAAGAATTAATAACTTAAACAGTAAAAATTGGTTCCTAATAATAGAACATGTGTTTTTTTTTAAGGGTAGGTTCATGTTTGAGCCGCCGTGATCACAGCATGATACTTAATTGTAGTTTTCCTGTTGTGATGCTCTTGGAGTGAGTACGCGGTAGGGTCCCCAGTTCCTTTCCACGGAGAGTGCCGGTGTTACCTTTTAGGTAATCATTCTCTCTATTTATCCGGTCTTGGGACCAGCAATGACTTGGGCTGACAAATAGTAAAAGAAACTATAGTTAAACAAGAGAAACAAGGTAATGGTAAACAATATAATTATTAACTTTATCGAATTCGACAGTAAAAATGATAGACTTATAAAACGAGCTATCTAAAAAAAAGGAAAGTAAAATAATCAAAGAACATAAAACCATTATTATAAAACTTACATGGAAAAAATCTGCATTCATTGTGTAAGTAATGGGATGGCAGTTGTACTGTCAAGGTCTGGTTTCATCCTTGACATAAACAGGGATTCTAAGGTGAGGCAGAAGTCAGAATGTGCGAACTGTTTTGTGTGAGTGCGTGTCCAGTGGAAAGGCAGTGTTCTCTGATGACAGATGGTGATGGTGAACTGAGATGAATACCCGTACGGTAAGATTTCCCCATGTGTACTAAGATAGGTGCTGTAGGGAGCATGTGGTATTATTCACATATCGAGAGTTACATCTAGAACATTTAAATTGACAGGATCTCAGTGCTTATGGTAAAGTTTCTATTCAAAAGAGAACGCATAGTGATAGTTGTCTTAAAAATGAATCTAAAGTCAATTTAGGGGAATGTATTTTTTTAAATGTTTTGAAGTTCCTGCATTATGTTAAAACTATAGTGTCCAAGGTATGGAAGTGTAATATAACATGGGTCTTCTGCTGCTGGTAACACCGGTGTAGAAGGTGAGTGTTTCTTGATTTTAAAAAATCCACAGTATTCTGTAAAACGATTTGCCAGGTTATGGATTCTTAGTGAAGTAATTAAGAAAGAATTTCATCACTTTGTTAAAACTAATGTAATCAGAGCAGATGTTTTATGCTCTGTCGATTAAAGTTGAAATGATAATGAGTTTAAATACCTTAGGGGAGAAGCGTGAGTAGTTTATACCCAAACCAGTAAATGTGGGTTTCTTATGCACTGATGTTGTTAGCCTGTCATTCTCTTTTGTTATGAGGGTGTCTATTGTGATTTTTTTTTTCATTTTCATAAGTGAACTTTAGATTAGGCTGTTTAGATTTTAAACACCCGAATCTAAATTGAACAACCCCTCCTTTTACTACTTGTATAGCCAGTTACATTATTAGGAACCAATTTTTACTCTTTGTAGTAAATCATGCTATTTTTGCTGATATTTTGGTTCCTTTTATCTGTTTTTAGCACTGAGGTAGCTGAAATACGAACGCTGAATAAAAATGTTTGC
>NC_051388.1:21913708-21915649 GCF_015228065.2 Penaeus monodon | reverse complement strand
TTATTTCAGATCTGAAAATTTCTGAATAATCTAAGATGGTGACGATAAACAATGAACCCCTGAGGGAATAACTGACTGATAATAAAGTATGAGAAATCTAAGTGATTATTTAAGAGAATGAAAAATAAAATCACATATCAATACACACATGAAATATTATGAATAGTTATACCTAGACGCTAGTACTATGAGGTTTAAGTTGAAATTGAGATAATGCGTAATTTTAATAGAAATGATTAAAGAATAATGTGTCTTCAGTAGACTCATAATACACACGCACACACACACACACACACACACACACACACACACACCACACACACACACACACACACACACACACACACACACACACACACACACACATATATACATATATATATATATATATATATATATATATATATATATATATATATATATATATATATATATATTATTATTCATATATATGTATATGTGTGTATATATATGTATATATATAGACACGCACACACACACACACGCACACGCACACACACACACATATGTACTTGTTTGTATGTATGAATGTATATATATACATATATACATGCTCACACAGAGACATATGTATAAATAAATAAACCTGCATCATAAAGCTACGTTATGTCTGCATGCTTTCTTTACTACATACAGTACTAATAATCTTGTACTATTGATAGTAGTTACTACCATATAATGTATATATTCGTAGTTATTCGTTCTGTAGGAAAAGTTTAAACATTATAGGAAAATCTTTTGTTGATGGGGGAATGGGCCGCGAATCTATCGAAGCAATTTGTAGGAGTCGCAGCCAAAATAGTTTGAGAATCACTGCCGTAGATGTTTACACAACAAGTCTTCATTTTTTTCCCCATTTCTTTTTCTATTTTTTTCATACAATCTTTTGAAATGAACTATACAATAAATGACATTATAATGAACAGTAGTGATTATATATTTCTTTTAAATATTATCAATGTACTTTCAATGAGCACTGATTACAGACCTTCAATTATTTTCTTATCTACTTCAAAGAAATTATTTAAAAAAATATTAATAGTTCCTATATCCTGTATATACATATATATATATATATATATATATATATATATATATATATATATATATATATATATGTATATGTGTGTGTGTGTGTGTGTGTGTGTGTGTGTGTGTGTGTGTGTGTGTGTGTGTACGTATGTATGTATATGCATATATATAGTTATATACTATATTATCTTTAATGACTATATTATATATGATTCATTATATATTTATCTATATAATATATATATATTATATATTATATATTGACCAGTACAAACCAACCATACCACTCAACCCATATTATATCTATATCTATATCTATATATATATATATTATAATTATATATTATATATTATTTATGTATATATATATAGTTTTGTATATACATAGTTGATATAGATAGATAGATGTCCATATATACATACATATATACATATACAGGTTTATATAACTATATATATGCATATACATACATACGTACACACACACACACACACACACACACACACACACACACACACACACACACACATATACATATATATATATATATATATATATATATATATATATATATATATATATATATATATGTATATACAGGATATAGGAACTATTAATATTTTTTTAAATAATTTTCTTTGAAGTAGATAAGAAAATAATTGAAGGTCTGTAATCAGTGCTCATTGAAAGTACATTGATAATATTTAAAAGAAATATATAATCACTACTGTTCATTATAATGTCATTTATTGTATAGTTCATTTCAAAAGATTGTATGAAAAAAATAGAAAAAGAAATGGGGAAAAAAATGAAGACTTGTTGTGTAAACATCTACGGCAGTGATTCTCAAACTATTTTGGCTGCGACTCCTACAAATTGCTTCGATA
>NC_051388.1:21870208-21872708 GCF_015228065.2 Penaeus monodon | reverse complement strand
GAGAGGGAGAAGTAAAGAGGGGGAAGGAAGGGAGAGGGAAGGAAAGGGGGAAGGAAGGGAGACGGAGAAGGAAGGGAGAGGGGAGGAAAAGGATGAGCAAGACAGACAGACAGACAGAGAGAAAAGAGTGAGTGAGAGAGAGAGAGAGAGAGAGAGAGAGAGAGAGAGATAGAGAGAAGAGAGAGAGAGAGAGAGAGAGAGAGAGACTGAGAGAGAGAGAGACCCAGACAAACATACAACATATATGTATATTTGCGCGCGCGCGCGCGCACACACACACACACACACACACACACAACACACACCACACACACACACACACACACACACACACACACACACACATACACTACTGGCCAAGGTTAATTCGGAAGTTTGGTTTTGCTACTTGGTATTTCCTGATGGAAACTTGATAAGATAAATGAAATATAATCAGCTGTGAATTTTCCTTGAATTAGACATAAAATGCAATAAGAACCATTGAAAGTTTCAGGAAAGGGCTTTGCTAAAAAGGCCCTCTTTCGTTTAGCCTCTGATTATGGTTCCTGTTGCTTCATTACTGCGAGTAATCATTAATTGATCAATTTATCGCAGTTTTTATCACATTTTCACCTGTTTCCTCTATTTATTATTATTTCTTTTTGTGAGTAAATGTTGTTTTCAAGATAATGCATTTTTAAATGTAATTTGAAGATAGTTTTGTAATCTAATTACTTATTAATCATTATTTTTTTTTCCATTACTTAGGCCCAATTGAAGTTGAATTTCATCTATTATAGAGTATGGGTTTTAGACTGAGTATAGAAGACAGGGTTGGTCTCCACGAAGAAGGCTACAGCTAAAATTGTGGGAAGTAGCAAAGCTTACCGTGCAAGAGACGGTTAAGAAGCACAAAGAAACAGGAACAGTGAAAGACAGGGAAAACAGATGCAGGAAAAAGAAAACAAAAAGGAGAGGACAGAGTCCTCATACGGGCTGCCTTAAGAGACAGAAGAAAGACATTAAGCAATGAGATCAATCTCTAACCCAATATTTGAGGATAGTGAAGCTGCATTCCGGCAGGACAATGAACCCTGCCACATTGCAAAGATTGTTAAAACCTGGATGGCCTGGTAATAGTCCCAATATGAACCAAGTCGAGCACACACACACACACACACATACACACACACACACACATATGTATATATACATATACATATATACGTATATATAATATATATATATATATATATATATATATATATATATATATATATATATATAATATATATATTTAATACATATAAAGATAAGATAGATAGATATGCATATTTTTATCATCATCATCATCAAGGGGCTAACGCCGACGGGGGCGCATGGCCGCATCCACCCTTCGCTTCCAGCCACGAGGATCCCTCGAGGCGAGTCTCCAGGCAGGCACACGGCCCCATCTCTAGTTCCTCGCGACAGGTCTCGTCGAGCTGCCCAAGCCATGATCTCCTACGGACGTCCCACAGGTCTCCTCCCCCCAGGGTTGTCTCGCAGAGAGACAACCTGGTGGGCAGGGTCGTCCATAGGGAGGCGAGCTAGGTGGCCATATAGCCTGAGTTGGCGATCCCGGATTATGCAAGTAACAGGTCCCATGCCAGTCTCACGGTGTAACCGCCGGTTGGACACGTGCTCCTGCCAACTGTACCCCATGATCCGGCAAAGGGACTTGTTACAAAAGGCATCAAGGCGAGACTCCAAGGCACTGGATAGCGTCCAGGTTTCGCTTCCATAGAGCAAAACTGGAAGTATCAAGGCCTTGAAGACACGCAGCTTGGTCCTTCTGCATAGGTACCGAACATCTCCAAAACGCTCTTGTTGATCGAGTGTTCATGCCTCCTGTTGCCAGACCAATCCGTCTACTGACTTCCTGGTCTGACAACCCAGAGATATGGACTACGCTACCAAGGTATGTAAAACTTTCTGTGACTTCAACGTCCTCGCCGCAAGCATGGATCGACTGAACGGATTCCCCTAACAGGCCCCCAAAGTCCTGAATCTTGGTCTTGGTCCAGGAGAACCTCTAGGCCTAGGGGCTTCGCCTCATTGCATAAATGCATCAAGAGCCGCCACAAGTGACTCCAAGGACTCAGATAGGATGGCAACATCGTCGGCAAAGTCAAGGTCCGAGACCTTAATATTGCCTAGTGTTGCTCTGCACTGACTTTGGCTAGTAGCTCTGCCCATTATCCAATCCATACAAGTGTTGAAAAGTGTGGGTGCAAGGACACAGCCTTGCCTCACCCCTGAATTAACCAGGGAAGAAGTTCGACATACCCCCACCACACTTTACAGCACTTTCAGTACCAGTATAGAGCTTGCTATCATGCCAATAATCTGTGTCGGAATTCCCCTGAGCCTCAGGATCTCCCATAGCGATTCCCGATGCACCGAGTCAAACGCCTTCTTGAGGTTGATGTAGGCTGCAAGCAACCCACGACCAAACTCACGACGGCGTTCCACAATTACT
>NC_051388.1:21840208-21842708 GCF_015228065.2 Penaeus monodon | reverse complement strand
ATATATATATATATATATATATATATATATATATATATATATATATATATATATATATATATATACATGTGTGTGTGTTTGTTTGTCTTTGCTTGTCTTTGTGTATGTGTGTGTGTGTTTCTATGTATGTGTATATATGTCGGGTCTTTTATTATACACAAAAAATATATTCTTGATAAATTAATGTCTCTCGACATGAATTTCAAATTATATAAGATCTATCTAAAATAATATATTCGAAGTAACTTTGTAAATGACGCCTCAACACCGATTTTCAGTATTGTCTATACTTCCCTTGCGCCCAGCTTCTATTGTCACGTGATTTTGGATTACATATCTTGTTGGCTCCGAGAGACTGGTCGCTAGTGTCTATCGTCACGTCACGGCCAACTCTCATTGGCTCATTTGAGTTCCCTAGCATACGTCGTCCCCTACAATTCTGTCTGACTATTTCGTCACATTTGATTTGGCATCATTTTCTCAATGCTCATGCAATCTCGGATTCAAGGTAAATTTGATCAATTGCGAGAAATTTAGATCTGTCATGGTAACATCAGAGGAATCCTTCCTAGAAGTCGAAACACTTTCTTTTTTAAGAGTACTAGATTTGCTGTTGAGCTGGCAGAATACAGAAATGCAAATAGACAGACAAGGAATGCACTGAATGAAGCAAAAAACAAATGGTTGGAAGGACAGACTAAAGACATAGAAGAAAGCCTGCATGGAAATAACACTAAGAAGGCATATACAATTGTGAAGGAACTATGTGGCACACAAGTGGGTGGAACAAAAACGAAGCAAACAAGCGTGGTTGAAGACAAAGATGGACAACAGTTGACGAAAAAGGAAGAGATCACAAGAAGATGGAAAGATTACTGCGAGGAGCTTTATAACTACAACATACCAAAAGATAGACAAGTGCTTGACGAACCGCTTCAACAGGAAGATTTGCGTCTGGAAGAAGATATCCTACTGTCTGAAGTGGAGTGGGCAATCAAAGAGCTGAAAAGAAACAAATCACCTGGTGCAGACAATATTTGTGCTGAATTGATACAAGCTGGTGGGGATACTACAGCAAAGGTTATACACAGATTGTGCAGTGAGTTACTGAAAACCAAAGAATGGCCGAGTCAATGGACTGAAAGTGTGCTTATCACAATTCCAAAGAAAGCAAACAGCAGGAAATGTTCAGATTACCGAACCATAAGCTTGATAAGTCATACTTCGAAGGTACTACTTAAAATAATTCAAAAAAGAATATCACCTAGAGTTGAAGAAGTGCTTAGTGAGAGTCAAGCAGGGTTTAGAAGAGGCCGGATCACTGTGGAGCAAATAACAACCATTAAAATTTTAAATGAAAAAGTGAGAGATACAGGAAAATTGATCTTCCATAACTTTATCTACTTTCGTAAAGCAGTTGATAGAGTCTGGCATGAGACACTTTGGCACACCATGAGGAAATTCAACATTGGTGAAGGAATAACAACATTAGTACAAAAGCTGTATGAATGTGCAAAGTCTAAAGTTTTGGTTGACGACTCATATAGCGAATAGTTTGCAACCAACGTTGGTGTAAGACAAGGGTGTTTGCTATCTCCGACCTTATTTGACCTCTTTTTAGAAAGAAATATGACAGATGCGCTGGATGAATATTCTGGGGGTGTTAGCTGCGCGGGGAGAAAGATAGTTGACCTACGTTTTGCAGATGACATTGACTTAGTAGAAAAGAGTGCAAGTGGCATTCAGGAGATCACCAAAAGACTAGAGAAAACTGCAAAGAAATACGGAATGGATATTAGCACAGAGAAAAGTAAAGTGATGGTTGTTGGAAAACCAGAGAACACCTATGGCCAAGTAGCAGATGTGATGGTGGATGGAATCAAGCTTGAGCAGGTCAAGAGTTTCACCTACTTAGGCTCAACACTCACGGATAATGGGAGATCAGAAAAAGAAATTCGAATAAGAATTGGAAAAGCTACTAGCTCACTGGCATCGCTGGACAACATCTGGAGGGCTAGAAATGTAAGCATGAAAAACAAGATACTGTTAATGAGATCAATCATAATGAGTACTCTTTTGTACGCCTGCGAAAGTTGGACAGTTAGCAAGCAAGACGAGAAGAGGTTGCGGGCATTTGAAATGAAGAAATACAGAAGATTGTTAAGGATCACCTGGAAAGACAAGAGAACGAATGAATGGGTCAAGGATAGGATATGTGAGCTTTGTGGATATGAGCCAAAAAGTATTGTAGATGTGATGAAAAGGAGGAAGTTTAGGTACTTTGGTCACCTTGTACGTGGAGGAGGGACAGCAAGAGCAGTAATGGAAGGTGAAATGCAGGGAAGTCGAGGCAGGGGACGCCCACAGAGGAAATGGATGGATGATCTCAAAGGCTGGAGTGGAGAAGGAAGTATAACACTGAACAGAATGACTATGGACCGGGAGAGATGGAGACAAGCTGTTTACTCATGGGTGCACCCACGGCCGCCTGGGCTAAGGA
>NC_051388.1:21812708-21815208 GCF_015228065.2 Penaeus monodon | reverse complement strand
ATGGAGGAATCCTCCCTAATTAAACTACTTAATTTCAACTTAGCGGTTTTTCTCCTGCCGACAGTCTCCTCGTTTTCCTCTTCTTCCGCCTACTCTGTTATGCCAGTCACTCTTCGAATAGACCGCCTGTTCCGTACCCTGACCTGACCTTTCGCTTCTGTTCACCTGTCCTCTTCTGTCCCGTGTTCTCCGCGGTGTCTCTCTTCCCTCTCTTTAATACTCCCCCCCCCCTTTCTTTAGTCTTCAGACTTGATGATGAAATCTAGGAGGATGTCGAAACTGTTGTTTCATTTACAATAAATCTAGTTTGTGCATTGTATTTTTTCTGCAACAACAACAATGATAATAATAATAATAATAATAATAATAATAATAATAATAATAATAATAGCAGTAGCAATAATAATGATAGTAATAATAATAATAATGATCATAATAATAATAACAATAATGATGATGATAATCATAATAATGATAACAATAATGGTACGAAACAGTAATAATGATTATAATGATATTAGTTATGATAATAATGATAATAATAATAAGGGTAATGGCAATGATAATAATGATAATAATGATAATGGTAAATAACAAAATAATCACATTAATAACAACAGCGACAATGATATTAACAAAAATACCACCACCACTGCTATGGCTACTGGTAATTTAAAAATAATGATAATAATAATAATAATAATAATAAAAATAATGATAAAAAAAAAAATAATAATTAATAATGATAACAATAACAACAATAATAATAATAATAACAATAATAATAATAATAATAACAATAGTATTGATGATATTAATAACAGAAATAAAAACACGATAGTTATAGTACTACTACTACTACTACTGGTGATAATAATAATGATGATAGTAATGAATATTATCATTCTCATTCTTATTATCATATTATTATTATATATTATTATTATTATTTATTATTATTATTATTATTATTATTATTATTATTATTATTATTGTTGTTATTATCATCATCATCATCATCATCATCATCATCATCATCATCATCATCATCATCATCATCATCATCATCATCATCATCATCACATCATCATCATGATTCATATTTCTTATTATTATTCTCTTATCATTATTAGTATTATTTTCCCATTATTACTATTATTACCATTATTATTTTCATGATAGTGATGATACTAATACTGATAGTAACAGTAATTATAATGATGAGATGAAGATGGTGATGCTGATGGTAAAAAAATAAAAACAATAAAAAAATAAATAAAATAAAAATAATAATAATTAATAATAATAATAATAATAATAATATAATAATAATAATATAAAAAATAATATAAATAGATGATGATGATTATGATGGTGATGAAGATAGTGATGATGATGGTATATATAATAATAATAATAATAACAATAATAATAATGATACTAACAAAAATTAATTACAACAATGATAATAATGATAATAAAAAATAATAACAACGAAAAATAATTAATAATAATAATAATAATAGTAGTAAAGATGATGATGATGAGATGATGATGATGATTATGATGATAATAACAAAGAAAAAGATGAAGAACCATAATGATAATAACAATAGTAATGATGATAATAACAATAATAACTACAGCAACAGCAATGTTGTGAATAATAGTAATGATATTAATAGCAAAAGTAATTTTGATAAAATAGTAATAATAATAAGAAGTGTAACGATAATGATAATAGCAATGATGATAATAGTAATAATATCAATAATAATAATAATAATAATAATGATTTAAATTTTAAAAATAAAATAATAATAATAATAATAATAATAATAATAATAATAATAATAATAATAATAATGATAACAATAATACAGCATACTAACAACAAACAACAACAACAATAATAATAATAATAATAATAATAATGATAATAATAATAATAATAATAATAATAATAATAATATAATAATAATAATAAAAATAATAATAATGATGATGATGAACTAAGTACAATAACAACAACAATAATAATGGTAGTAATAACAACGATGATAATAGTAATGATAGCGTTATTTCTATCACTACTTATCACTACTAAAAAGATTATTGACAATAGCAATCATAATTAAAGTGAAAACTTTCACGTCAACGATAATAATAATAGTAAAATGCTAACGATAGCTGTCTATAAAGAGATGAAATTAGGTAATGATTGTGATTGTTTTTCATATTGTTAACGTTGTATTAGAATAATTACTGCATTTGTGTTGATCTTGTTCTCAGATTTATGAGAGCGTTAAAACAAAACAAAACAAAAAAAATAATCCGACTTTTTATAATAATACTGTGATCTTTCAGGGTCATTCCCAGTGACCATCTATGTAAATCATACATTGCAGATATACATTATATTTTGTGTGTATGATTAATCAAGAAAATTATTTTGTATTAATATCACGGATTTTTTGCTCAGGGAAAAGATTGTAATATT
>NC_051388.1:21725208-21732708 GCF_015228065.2 Penaeus monodon | reverse complement strand
TGTGTGTGTTCAAATTTTAGGATTATTTTGAAGACTAAAAGTTGCATATATTGACATTTCACAAATCTTATCTCTCTCTATGTCTGTTTTTTTTCCAACTTTTCACTCTTACTTTTGACTCACTCTCTCTCATTTTCTCTCTCTCTCTCTCTCTCTCTCTCTCTCTCTCTCTCTCTCTCTCTCTCTCTCTCTCTCTCTCTCACCGTAATTCTACGAATGTAGGTTTCGTGATACAGTAATGTATGTATGCCATTAATAAATAGTAAAACGTAAGTCTAATTATCTGTATACGAAATAAAAAAGTAACAGAATAATATCGGGTGGCAACACAGTAAAAAAAAAAAAGCGGAAAAATAAAAAGCAGCGCAATTAAAAACCAAAAGATGGCGCAGACAGCGGAGACATTTTCGTTAAAGAGTGCATTTCCCGCAGCTGTTTAGAGCCAGTGAAGTATGGATATATGGTGAAGTTCAAGAGAACAGTGTAGTGTAAAGGCTATCTGACAGTTTGTTTCTATAAATGTCTATACACATTTACACCCTATTTTAGATATGAGCAAAAGTGCGGGCTGTATCAAATGGTGAAATCTTTCCTACAGTGCACATTTTTTGTGATTTCAAGATTATCGCTCCTGTGAAATGAAAGGCAATTCTGATTCAGTTTTCAGTTATATTGTTTCTGTTTAGGATAGACTTCGAAATAATGTTTGCAGAATGCCTGTCTCAAATCATGTTGCTTCTACATATGGAAAAGTCAAAATCTGGTATTCAGTATTTCGTCAGATATCAGATATCGCTGTATATGTTCCAGTGTTATTTTCTTGGTTTATTTCTGTGTAACTCTCTCGGGTGTATAATGAAGTCCTACTGTTAGCACTGATTTCTTTATGATGATATATATTTGTTCTTTAATATCAGAGTGTGTTGATTAATAGGAAAATAATGTGTTTATAATTCCTCCCGCGCCGCTAAACCCTCCAAACGTCGTGGAGCGATGTCAACACTAACGCGTGAAGAGCGACGATAGCTCCTCGTGAGACGTCCCCATAGTGCATAAGGCGCATATACCATTCCCAATCCATAATGTCTGTGAAGCATCTATGTGAAGTATTTGCCAATCTGTCTGAAGCATTCATATCCCCGTTTGAAGTATTACAAACCCTCTCCAATTTATGTAAACCAGGAACACCTGCGGTCAATTAGTATTTTATTTTGCTTTATACCCGTGTATACTGATAACAGCTTAATCATTTGATTTATTAAACGGATATTGGATATAATGTTAATTTTTTTTCGCAATCCAAGTCATGATAAGAGTAAAATAATGCAAAATACTTAGCTTATTTCTTAGATCATATAACATAATTATATATATAAATAGACAGACAAAACAAACAACGAGTGGTCATCGAAACGCACACTTCAAATATCTGATTCATTAGTCTCGGTCCTTGAATATTATATTAAGATCGTCATATAACAACACTTGCCATGGGAGGGGCTACCAAGGTGCCCCGCCCTCAACACAGAAAATAGCACTTAGGACCTCATCTTCAAAGTAAACGGGACGATTTTTTTTTTTTTTTGACAGCTCAGAGTGCGTATGTTATATATATCTAAACAAAATAATACATCAATGAGCACGCGCGATAAGCTTTGCAAAATTACTTTAGAATATAAAGAATGTCGAAATAACGACAAGGTCAGTCAAATAAGCCTTGAAAGAAAGAAGGAAAGTTAACTAAGATGAACATATTATTAGACATTTTCTATCCACATCACTCAAACACAAGCACCTAAAACGCTTTCATCTGTTAGTATATCCTAGTTGGAGAGACATCATGAAAGTCTGTGATATGTAGTAGTTAAAGCCCACTAAGAGCTTGTTCACATAAAGCTTCATCAAATTTCAAAAGCTCGGCGGGAGACATTTGCTGCTGCATTATTTTTACTGGCTGTTACTAAAAGTGGCTTGTTGCATTTTTTCCTTTTCATCATTGGGTGAAAGTCAATGAGTCAATGTTGCAGAACTATAATGTTGACTAAAAGAAGAGTAGGAATCTGCACATTTGTTTACCGTGTATTTGAATATTAACAGATGACATTTGCCTGAAGACAATCATGACATGCAAGCAGACTTTGTTCTCTTATTTCTCAGTTTTGAACTGTCTGTCTGACTGTCTCTCTCTGACGCTGTCTGTCTGTTTGTCTGGCTTTCTCTCTGTTTGTCTGTTTCTGTCTGTCTGTCTGTCTGTCTGTCTCTCTCTCTCTCTCTCTCTCTCTCTCTCTCTCTCTCTCTCTCTCTCTCTCTCTCTCTCTCTCTCTCCATCTCCATCTCCACCCCCACTCTCCCTCTCACTCTCTCTCTCTTTCTTTCTCTCTCTCACTCTCTCTCTCTTTCTCTCTCTCTCTCTCTCTCTCTCTCTCTCTCTCTCTCTCTCTTTTCCTCTTAACTTCTCCTTTGCACCCTAATTCGTTTGTTTGTGTTCTTTATCCATCCCATCACATAAAGAGAAAGCGAAGAAAATGCAAAAGTTATTTGCCGAGAGATACGACTGACTCGAAAGCAGAAATTTAAATTGGATATCACAATGTATGTCGCTTCAGAGTCATAAAAAACTTACCTCATAGCACAGGATTTCAGTGACGTAGTGCTTTTTACTTTACTTGACTTTACTGTTCTTTACTCTGCATTACATGAATCAGTTCTCAAAAAAAAAAAAAAAGTTCGGTAGGAGCTTAAGCAGGTGAAATAATTATAATCTATCAGTCCAATAATATAATTGATTTTTGTGAAGATAATGACAATTATGCTCTTGCTGCTGATGATGCTGATAATGGTAATGTAACTTTTCCAATTACCCAGTAAAGATGTGCATAAAAGGTTTAAAACAAATGATAATGGTACTTTGATAGTATGCCAGCAGTATGAATCATATTACCATAAGATGATACCCAGACAAAATCAAAGAATTTTTAAAATGTTAATCGAACTTTCATCCCTAGTAAACTTCTAGACAGCAAAGTTCTCGAGGGATCTATGAGGCAAACAAAAATAGCTCAGTGAAACTACAGAATCGATTCCCGAGACAAAATAAAAGGAGCGAAATGTGTCAGGATGATCTTATCTTAACGCAAGATTAATGTTAAACAGCAGAAAGGAGTATATATATAATAAGAATGTAATCAATATCCTTGGATACTAGATGGAGAACTTAACTGCTTGGTTGATATTC
The DNA here is from genome assembly GCF_015228065.2 of Penaeus monodon. NCBI lineage: Eukaryota > Metazoa > Arthropoda > Malacostraca > Decapoda > Penaeidae > Penaeus > Penaeus monodon. Next base: position 21,729,473 of record NC_051388.1, on the reverse strand, counting down.
ATGATCGGATCAAGTCAATTATTAATTAATATCACTAAATATCCAAATTTGACTGACTTATAAGATCTTAAATTGATCCTGATTCTTGTTAATAAACAGTTTAGAAGTGGTCAGGACGGCAATAAACATCAAACTATTTTAGAAAAGATAAGAGCGATGTGGAAGACAAAGTTAACAATTAACTTTAAGCGAAGAATTACGAATTACGTCCTCCATCACTCCCGATCTGCCATCAAGACATAAAATAAAAAGATTTATATCGAAATCACAATTAGGCAATACAAACACCTATGAAAAAGACTATCAAATCAGAAATGGAAATAATCGAAAACAATCGGTTGATCATCGCAAACGACTGCGATTCACCTTGAAATCAGAATTTAGCGAAAACAACCAAATGACAGAAATTATCTATCACTAGTGATACCATGAACAGGAGCGATAATAGAAAGCCTTAGACTTCACACGAAGACCAGAAAGATAACCTTATACAAAACACTACATCCCAGAATCGATAAATACATAATTCTACGTCAAAAGAAGAACGAGAGGAAAGACTATTAGGATATGAAAGTCTAATAACACTTGAGAGAGAGAAAAAAAAAACATTTGTTCAAAAGCCAAGGTAAAGGATATGTAAAAAACACATGACTTAGAAATTGTACAAATCGACATAGAATCTAGATGAAAAAAGCCTGAACGCAAAATGAGAGAAAATATATGATACAAGAGACATAAAAAACGTCACAGGGGGTATATTAATCCAACAGAAGCATAAGAAGCAGTTACCTGGCTCGAAATGAACTGATATCAACTGACATGAATGTCATATGCTGAAACCAAATAAAAATAGAACATGTGCGAATGTTGGAAACGAAATGTATATTGTATCAGGCTGTCAAAAAGCAGCAAAGATACTTTACTTTGGGAGACACAATTCAGTACAATAGCAGGGCGCTGAAATTGACGTATGACATCAGAATTTAAGAACTCAGAAAACTGTTAGGAACACAGATATTACTGAAAGTAAAACTAAGAGATGAAAGTCTTAATTCCTGATATCTAGTGGACATAACTTGAAGACAGAGCTCCGTAGGTCTTTGAACAAACTGAAGCATTAGGAGCATTTGCTGTTAACGTGAAGGAATCTACTGACACTGGAAGCCTGTGAGGATCAGTCAGTTTCAAAAAAACTGTTTAACTAAAACATCACACATGTCGGAAAACATCTTGGAACCAAGATCAATTTTACTTCGAAGATGAAAGATGGAAAACAAGCCTGCAAAATATTATTCAGTGAGCTCTGGATAAGTATAACAATAAAAATAGTAATAATTACTATCATCATCATCATCAAGGGGCTAACGCCGACGGGGGCGCATGGCCGCATCCACCCTTCGCTTCCAGCCACTAAGATCCCTCGAGGCGAGTCTCCAGGCAGGCACACGGCCCATCTCTAGTTCCTCGCGACATGTCTCGTCGAGCTGCCCAAGCCATGATCCTCCTAGGACGTCCCCCAGGTCTTTCCCCCACCCAGGGTTGTCTCGCAGAGAGACAACCTGTGGGCAGGGGTCGCCATAGGGAGGCGAGCTAGGTGGCCATATAGCCTGAGTTGGCGATTCCGGATTATGAAGTAAAACAGGCCCATGCCAGTCTCACGTGTAACCGCCGGTTGGGGACACGTGGTCCTGCCCAACTTACCTCATGATCCGGCGAAGGACTTGTTACAAAAAGGGGATTTAAGGCGAGACTCCAAGGCCATGGATAGCGTCCAGGTTTCGCTTTCCCTAGAGGGAAAATGGAGTATCAAGGCCTTGAAACACGCAGCTTGGTCCTTTGCATAGGTACGAACATCTCCAAACGCTCTTGTTGATCGAGTTCATGGCTCCTGTTGCCAGACCAATCCGTCTACTGACTTCCTGGTCTGACAACCAGAGAATGGACTACGCTACCAAGGTATGTAAAACTTTCTGTGACTTCAAAAGTTTCCCCGCCGCAAGCATGGATCGACTGAACGGGTTCCCCTAACAGGCCCCCAAAGTCCTGAATCTTGGTCTTGGTCCAAGAGACCTCTAGGCCTAGGGGCTTCGCCTCATTGCTAAATGCAACAAGAGCCACCACAAGTGACTCCAAGGACTCGGATAGGTTTTGGGAAACATCGTCGGCAAAGTCAAGGTCCGAGACCTTTAAAATTGCCTAGTGTTGCTCCCGCACTGACTTTGGCTAGTAGCTTGCCCATTTTTCCAGTCATACAAGTGTTGAAAAAGTGTTGGGTGCAAGGACACAGCCTTGCCCCACCCTTGAATTTAACAGGGAAGAAGTTCGACATACCCCCAACCACACTTTACAGCACTTTCAGTACCAGTATAGAGGCTTGCATCAGGCCAATAATCTGGTGTCGGAATTCCCCTGAGCCTCAGGATCTCCCATAGCGATTCCCGATGCACCGAGTCAAACGCCTTCTTGAGGTCGATGGGAGGCTGCAAGCAAAAACCCCGACCAAACTCACGACGGCGTTCCACAATTACTCAAAAACGCTAGTATACGGCTATTGTGGACTTGCCAGGAGTAAATCCAGACTGCTCCCCTCCTGGTGGGCCTCAGTAGGTGGTTGCGAATCCGTTTCAGAAGAATGTGAGCGAGAACCTTGCCTGCTATGCTGGAGCAGTGTAATGCCACGGTAGTTGCTACAGTCCCATCGATCCCCTTTCCCTTCCAGAGAGGGATGACCACGCCCCTCAGAGGTCAGGGGGGGATGGTACCAGATGCCGAATGGCAGTCAGGACTGTATGCAGGCCCCGAGCCATAGGGTTCACCCCCAGCCTTTAGCAATTCAGCAGGGATATCACATATGCCTGCAGCTTCCCACTCTTCAGCTGGAAATCGCCAGCCTAACCTCTGTTAGGGTAGGTCCTCCCCTGATGGGTGGGTCCAGGCACAGGCACTGAGACATCGCTTGCATCCAAGCTAACTGTTGGAGGGTCCCCCTGGTACAACTGTTTCAAAATACTCAGCCCAAGTTCACGAACCCCAAAATGATCTGAGATGATCCGTCCATCCGCTGATCGGGATGGCAGTCATCTGTGAGGGGGCTTAGGGTTCAGTTTCTCAGGGCTTGGTAGGCAGGGCGAAGGTCATTTTACCAAGAAATGGCCTTCGGGCCTCCTCAGCAAGATTCCCGATGAATGTTCCTTGGGCCTTCTCAGCAGTGTCCGAGCCCTATGCACCATGGAACGACGCAAGACTTGATTCCCATTCAGCCGAGCTTGCGACACGCTTCAGTGGCCTCTAATGTCTCCAGGGAGATGGTATTCTGCCTTGTCCTTGGGCGTACGCCAATGGACTCCTGAGCTGCTTTGAGTGTTACGCGCTTGAAGGACTCCCACAGAGCAACTGGATCCGTCAGGTTGCTGGTTTCTGAGAATCGGTCAGAAAACTGCCGTGGCGAACCCACGGGCACACTCCTCCTCCCTTAGTCTGTCCCAAGTGAAACACCTTAGGGTGGCCACTGGAGGGACGGGAGTTTGAAGGGACCCGCAGGGTAGCACAAGCAAACCTATGGTCGGTTGCCACAGAACTCAGCACTCCGGTAAACCCTGCAGTTCTGGAGGATCCTCCATCGTGTGCTGACAAGAATGTGGTCGATCTCCTTGGCCACATTACCCGTATCGCTGTACCAAGTCCAGTGATGCGAGTTGGAGCGCTGGTACCAGGAGCCAGAGATCCTCATTTTCTGGGACCTAGCAAAGTCCCGGAGAAGGAGGCTATTCTCGCTGCTGGGATCAGCTCCCGAGCCATGGGGGCCGACAGACATCTCGTAGCCAGCTCGGTCACAGCCGGATACCGCATTGAAGTCGCCCAGAACAATGTGAATGTCTCGCCGGGGGCAATCGTCTGCCACAGATGCAAGTTTGGCGTAGAACGCCTTTTTCACATCGGTTTTATGTACATCGGTAGGAGTGTATACAGCAATAAGAGACAAGAAGTCAAAAGCATGCTTCAGTCTCAATGCCATGATACGCTCATCAACCGGTGTCACTTCGACTACCGCAGGCTGAAGTCGACTGGAGATGGCTATGGCTACACCCTGGAGGTGGTGACCATTGCTGCGGCCCGACCAGTAGTAGGTGTAACCACCCACACTGATCGTGCCGCTACCAGGTCTTCTCACCTCTGAGAGGGCAGCCACCTCAACTCCCAGTCGCTTCAATTCCCGCGATAGCAGAGGTAACCGCTCATCCTGCCGGATGTTCCAAGCGCCTACC
>NC_051388.1:21715208-21717708 GCF_015228065.2 Penaeus monodon | reverse complement strand
ACTCCCGTGACTTTAATGGGAATGGGTGTCATTAGGAAACTCAAGAGACTCGGGTAGAGGGTAGGCCTTAAGTGATGTATTGTTCGTAGCATTAGGGGATGAGGATGCCTATAGATATATTCATGTATATTCACATTTGATAGATAGTTGGATATAAGGATAGACGTAGACGAAGATGGGATAAAGATACAAAAATAAATAGATAGATAGATAAATAGAGAGCGAGAGAGAGAGAGAGAGAGAGAGAGAGAGAGAGAGAGAGAGAGAGAGAGAGAGAGAGAGAGAGAGAGAGAGAGAGAGAGAGAGAGAGAGAGATACAGACATATAAAGAAAAAAATGAGAAAGAGAATGAGAAGAGAAAAAAGAAAGAGTAACATAGTAAATAAACCTTCATCAGCCCCTGGAACTCCCTTTCTTCATGTACTTTCTCGGGACATGTACCACCAACGTACCCCTAACCTTAATGGACCAACAGCTTCATAGCTTAGGGTAGCTGAAACAAGATCCCTTTGCGCGGAAAATGATATCCAGGAGATCCCGACACCCCCACGCACAACCCCCACCTCCTTGAAGCCCCCCCCCCTCCCACAGCAGCTAGCATTCCCACAACAAATCCGGAAAACGTGGAGGAGAAGGAGGCTGACTCCCTGAGAAGACTCCAGCTGCAGCTACACACGCACAAGAAAAGTGTCCAGCTTTGCAACCTAAACTCGTGATAGCTGTCATGCAGAGAGAGGGCGAAGGCGTGCTGAAAGAGGACAGAGAGAGACAAAGAAGGAGGTGGATGAGTAATAAACAAAGTGGATGGAGTGACGTCAAGTGATGACAGAAAATTATTGACAGAGAAAGAATAATATGAATGATGTAACGAGAATACAGAATAAGAGGTAAGAGAGGAAATGGTCTAATAAATTCTAAAACACTAAAGAGACGTTGATGTTGTGCATGAATTTGTAAGCGACACTCGTAAAAGGCAATACTTCATTCGTTCTCATGTTCGCAGTTTGTTATTTGTCTTGAAGTGGGAGACACGTAAATGACACTTTGAGTATTGCATTCCTCTCTTTCTTGATATCCTTACTGCTGTTATTTTTTCAGGTAAACACTTTTAAAACACAATTCATTATGTTTACATGTCTTACCGGTGTAACATGCATTCCTCAAGATCTGTTAAAAATATTATCAGGTTTCAATTATGTACTGAAGACATGATTAACAGACACGAAAACCCTCGTTCCACAAAGATAATTTCGCGGTTCCGTTACGACTCGACTTTCTCTACGTCGATCACGCACGTGAGGTCGCGTGAATGATCTTTCATTCGCGAGGTATTATTTGAAAAACAGTTATTCCTAACGATAGAAGACTACCTATAAATTATGTGGTAGATACCACAAATACAACACATTATGCAAGACATAATATCATTTCCCTCCTTCCCCTGAACTAAAACCGTATTTTTGACCAATGATAAAGCCAAGTAGATTGGAGTGGAATAACAAGAGAAAATTATTCCTCACGTCAGGAAACCTACATGCAAATAACTAGACACTTTGTCCGTAGTTTATGAGCATCAAACATCGAATCACTAGCATTTCACACATGCGAAAAGATAATTCCCGTAACGAAATCCATATTGTGAATTGCACAACTTACATAAATGTATTGTAGCATATATCTTTATCCGAAAATCTCTCTCTCTCTCTCTCTCTCTCTCTCTCTCTCTCTCTCTCTCTCTCTCTCTCTCTCTCTCTCTCTCTCTCTCTCTCTCCTCTCTCTCTCTGTACCACACACACACACACACACACACACACACACACACACACACACACACACACACACACACACACACACACATACACACACACACACACACACACACACACAAACACACAACACACACACACACACACACACACACACACACACACATACACACACACACACACAGACAAACAAATATATATACGTACATATATAACAATCCTCCCTGACCAGGCCTCGGACCTAGGTCACTCCGAGTATGAAATCGAGGGCCAGTACTAAACCAACCATACCAAAACCCACTAAAAGGAGTGTGTAACTAGGATCTAACTGGCTCCATAGACATTACCTATCTACTCATACATGAGTAAAGATAGCGAGGTTTTACACTCCCTGTGGGCACTCGGTGGAAATATATATATATATATATATATATATATATATATATATATATATATATATATATATATATATATATATATATGGTGATATATATGTATATATATCACCAAAACAAAATCCATATTACAAATTGCACTTGTATGGAAGTATTGTATCTAATTCTCTCTCTCTCTCTCTCTCTCTCTCTCTCTCTCTCTCTCTCTCTCTCTCCTTCTGTTGTGTGAAATACGAGACCAGTTGGTGCTTTAATTTAGGAGTGATAATATTAGTGACAAGGCTTGCCAGAGCTCCCTGGGTACAAGACCTAAGAACCCTCCTGAGTCTGTTCCATCGT
>NC_051388.1:21605208-21607708 GCF_015228065.2 Penaeus monodon | reverse complement strand
CTGTTTTTTATTTGATTATATGTTCTTGTTGTCTGTGTTCTTGGAATCCTTTTTTCTTTAACGATTTTTTTCTGTCGTTACACAAACACATACACACATGTGTGTATATATACATATGTATATATATATATATATATATATATATATATATATATATATATATATATATATATATATATATATGCATATATATATATATATATATATATATATATATATATATATATATATATATATATATATATATATATATATATATATATATATATATATATATATGTATATATATATACACACACACACACACACACACACACACACACATTTATGTTTATGTGTGTATATATGTGCATAAATCGTCTCCTCCCGCTATCTCTTTCTCTCTCTCCCCACACCTCCCCGCTCTCTTTCCCTCTCTCTCTCTCTCTCTCTCTTTCTCTCTCTCTCTCTCTCTCTTTCTCTCTCTCTCTATCTTTCTCTCTCTCTCTCTCTCTCTCTATATATATATATATATATATATATATATATATATATATATATAGCTGTCACCTTTTTGCTTCTCTTCTTCCACGTATTGACTCCAACATGCATTGAATTTTTCTAACAGGTTAGGAATACTCAGAAAACATAACAATCATCGAAGTTTAATATAAATCTTTATACATATACAAAAATATCAGTTCTGAGCAAGATCGTCACTACCGACCGACTCTCCCTCACGCATTGGACACTAAATTTTAAAAAAAGGAAAAAAAGAGAGGTAATCGAACCGTAGTTGCCCTGAAACAGGTTTTAAAAATAAAATAACAAACACCAAGAGATCATGCAGGGTTATAAGTGAGGTCGTCTCATAGGGGTGGTTCCTGTTGGCAAAATCAAGTTCCAGTAGTAATGAATCACGTCAACAAACACATGTGACAGTGTTTAAAGAGTACTGCATTCTGTCTAGTCAACATCAATCTCGCACAGCAATTCCTAAACACAACAAGTCGGTCGTCATTTTTTCTTCGCCATTTTCATTTTACAGAACACACTTTATACAAAAAAAGTAAAAGTTTTACTCAGAATACAACATGTGTATACATTTGTATACCAAACACTTACATTTACATAAATGTCGCCACCCGAAATGAGTCCATGATTAAAATGAAAGTTTTTAAATCTAGTTTCTTAAATGAAAAATACCATATTTCCAAGATATATAAATGAAAATAAATCATGGTCCCGTTACTCAGTTCCCCACATGAATCACATACACTTTTTTCCTTAGAATTTTGAAAAAATTTTTATATTCCTAATTTCAAATTTATGTATCTGCAGTCACACTTTTACTTAAACTCTATGCTATGAATCGCATTTTTTTCAAATTCAATAATAATAATGATAATAATAATAACGATAATAAAGATGATGGTACTAGTAAGAACAATAGCAATGATGATATTATTAATAAAAAAATAGTAATGATAATAATAATAATATAAATGATAAGAATGATAATGATAATAGTAATATGAATGATAATGGTAGTAATAATAACGGTAGTAATAATGATAATAATGATGATGATGATAAAATAATAATAATGATAATAATAATAATAATAATAATAATAATAATAATAATAATAATAATAATGAAAATAATTATAACAACAACAACAATAATAATAATGAGGATAATAATAATAATAATAATAATAACAATAATACACTAACGACAATTCATGCAGCATTCTGTATGTTCTTTAAGGAACTGGTGTGCAGAATAGAGTTGTGCCGAATTATAATATTTAAAAAAGCAATTAATTTCAATCTCCTAATATTCCTGAGATTTACAATACTTTTCCTAAACACAAAATTAAATTAGAATTTGGTAAAATATCACACATTTTATTTTCATGTTTTACCTATTAGCGTGGCTAATATCGAAAATACGTTAGTCGTTTCGAAATATATTGCACATATCCGAACGATTTTAATGTATTCGTTTTTTCATATCTTTCTTTGCAATTAAGATTGATGATTGATTGTCGCTTTGGATTGATTTTCTGCATTTCCGAGGATGAAAGAATCATGTTTAAATCACCAGGAGTTTTTCTCCGTTAATTTACATTTTTGCTAATAACCATAATAATCATAAGGACACTGAATGGAGGTTACCATGCGATGTTAGTAAGACTGTTAAGAATAAAAAGATTCATTAAAGATGCATTGTTAATTATTCATGTCCAATGTCCATAAAAAAACGAAACGCACTTAAAACAGATACACAGATTTGTGTTTGTAAAACATTTCTGACATTTAAAAGATAAACAAAAACTAAGTATGTAACTTGGACAAAAATGCAAATAATTTCCAGTGTACATTATGTATATCATTTGCGCTCTAATTACTTATTTTTATCTCCGTAGAATCTGATTCGAGTATTGTAAAACTGTTTTACTTCTCCTCCGTTAAAGGGTGAAAATCAGCTGCGGGAAATGGTTATTGATAAATTC
>NC_051388.1:21595208-21597708 GCF_015228065.2 Penaeus monodon | reverse complement strand
ACACACACACACACACACACACACACACACACACACACACACACACACACACACACACACACACACACCATGATGTTGAGAGAGAGCCTATGAATAAAGTCTGTAAAAATCACCGATGCTCACTATGTACTTTGAACTGGATCAGAGGTTAGTTTAAAAGAAGAAAGCTCAGAATTATGAATGGAAGTCGAGGGACTGGAATGGCGCAGCAATAATATTACACCATCGAAAAGTTCCCTTTGACTCCGCATCTTGCTCGCATGTTGATCTATATATTTTTTTTTTCTCTCTCTTCAAACTGACTCCCTATAAATGCATATATGTCCATTTTTCCCCTTGAATAACCGAAATGAAAATGATTTAAACTGATTCACAATCCTATATCGCTATCTAAATTAAAACGAACTCAGCTGATTCATTATCCCTTATTTTGTTGAATCTGCACATCCTTACCATGGTCTGTGTGCGTCGGCGGATGCGTGGTGAAAGCCCGCAGGTGGACGAAAGGGCTCGCTCCTTTGTCATTGACAGCCCAGATCTGTAGCCTGTAGGTCGTGTCTGGCTGAAGCTGGCTCACCTGCATTAACACGGGAAGGCGAATTTATTTTCAATCAAATTTTTGAAAAGAACCTAATTAGATTAGTTCTTAAAGAATTTGGGGTTCATGATGGTCTATTTAAAAAGGAAAAATAAAGAAAAGAAAAACAAAAACAGCGACCAGTTACATGTAGCTATAGCATGTCAAGTTCAGAGTATACGTTCAAACGTGTATGGTTCACAATACCTGAAATACTGGCTGGCCCGCTGTGTGGTTGTGCCCCTGCGTACCGGGTCTCGCCACCCTGAGGACAAATATCTGTCGAAGGCCGCCGTCGAACCCGGCCTGGCAGGCGACGCTGAATGAGGTGGACGTCTGGTTGGTGACGGTGCAGTTGGCGGGTGGATCCGGCTTGCCTGCGCCCAACATAAAAATAAATCTTAAGAAAAAAGAAATCTGTATTATTCAATTGTTAACCCCCGTGTTGTTTACAAACAGAGAGATAATTATTTTCGTTGCTCTGACATTTTACAGTCTCACGGAATCATACCGCACACATGCTACGGAGATAAGCACATGTTCCGGTGGAGGAAGGGACAATATAGAGTAAAGGGAACTAGTGCATGTCAGCCGTGCAATGAGAATCTATGTTAGGAGCAACTGCATGAATGTCTTTGTACCGTGAAAGCCTCCGGACTAAAGTATAGTAACAGACTACGCTAGTGGGACATACGTATTAGGTTTTTCGCTTGAGTTCCCACCAAATATAGAGAGAAAGAATACAAAAAAAAAAAAATCCAAATACGCAGGGTAAATACCTAGTTCAGAAAAGAAAGATAAACATGAAAAGAAAGAAAATAAAAATAGGACCAATCTACATAATCTAAAGTACAAAGTTATCGCTCGTCGGGGTGATTCATAAGACGGGAGGAAGAAGCTCGTCTATTACTGAGCGACGGAGGAGAAATTCCCAGAGCTTACATCAGGCCTTTGAGGAGAAACGAGGAAAGATAGAGAGAGCACGGTCGCTTCGCCATGCTGATCCCGCCGTGCTGAGGGGAAACAAGCACGTATAAAAGCACGAATGCCCATTTCTCAGTGCCGTTTTCCCCTCGTGCAGTGCTTAGAAGTGAACGAGGACGAGGTATGTGTGTTCTTCGGGTTCGCAGTCGAGAAGCTGCGTCGATATTATGGTGATAGGAAATACGGAGCCCAAAGGAGGTCACGGGAGGAAGGAGCGCGGGGAGAGTTAGGTTGGAGCACCGACTGCGACTTGGCTACGGGCTTAATTTCATATCTAAAGGAAGGGCAGTTGATTAAAGGCAGAAAGAGCCAATCCTGCTTATCTATCTATCTATCTATCTGTATATATATATATATATATATATATATATATATATATATATATATATATATATATATATATATATATATGATTTATATGTGTTATATTTATCTATCAGTCTATTTGTCTGTTTTTTTGTGTGTCTGTTTGTGTGTCTGTCTGTTTGACTGTTTATCTATCTGTCTATCTATTTACCTATCCACATACCTGCCGCGAAAAAAACATGAGCCATATAGGGACACAAAAAACAAGACGAGTATTCCCGGAAAGTAATTATGGCAGATCCCGTGACTGTCTGAGTCGGTGCCAAGCCAGGTGGCACCATATCACAACACCGGCACTGTGTCTGCACGATATGTGTGTGTTAATTCTTTATTGCCTCTAGGCCGCTCGCTGACACGTTAATGGATGTGGCTTTGTTAACCCAACCAAGACCGGAAACTGTGCCTCAACGTGAATATGGCCCGAATAATACCAATGGAAACGGTTTGAGTGGAGTGTGTGTTTGCTAATAAAAGCCGTATGTTTGCTGTGGAGCGCGTGTGTCAGTGTGGATTCTGCTACGATGCTCGGTGTTTCGTAATTAATCCACAATTTCTAGTGTGATGCCCCCGTTT
>NC_051388.1:21582708-21585208 GCF_015228065.2 Penaeus monodon | reverse complement strand
GGCCAGCGAGTGTGTACTGTGATGTTATTTATGAATGTAATGCATTCCTTTCCTTTTAGCCAGTCTGACTTTCGTGTAGCCTGGGTTAGTGATTTTTTGTGAATTTCATTTGATGGTAATTTATCAGTAGGTGAAAATGCTCTCTCCAATCATGATTTCAGATTCCTCAAGTTCCTGAATTCATGCTGCATCAGGGCCTGCACAAATATCAACTATCAACACCATAGAATAATTAGTCTAAAAAGGTTTAGCTACTTATCAGGGCCTTGTTTAGTACGATATAACATGGTTCAGTGTGTTAGTTTTGTGTGCTTTGCTAATTGTTTTTCATCTGGCAACTTCTAGTCACTGACGTCAGAGAATTAGAGTGACGTTATTTTCGGACTTTTAAGCACACATGAAAGAGAAACAGAGAGTAACGTTACTCAACAAATTTTAGTTAGTTACTTTGGCGGTGGTTTTGGCGAACTTTTGCCAGCATTGAATACTCACAGTTCATGTCGATCATGACGGCGGCCGAAAGCGGATTGGTCAAGTTGGTATTGCTAACTTCACACGTCACAAGTTTCTTCAGATCGCTGCGTTTAAAGGGCCCTAGAGTGAGCGTATTTGCGAGGATGGTTTGGGAGGCGGGCCCTTGAAGGAGAGTATTACTGTCCCCTATGTGGAACTGTGATTCTTCATCCATTTGGTCGTCGAGGAGCCGGTCACCCACGAACCACTGGATGCGAGGAGGCGGAGATCCTTTGGAATTGGGAGAAGGAGAGAGAAAGAAGAGAAAAAAAACTGTTTGAGTCATTGGTCACGTTTTCCCAAGTTTCCAAGTTTTTATTTTATTTATTTATCCTTTTTCCTATCAACACTGTCAACTGGATTATTCATTTTCCTTGTTCTCCTACGGGCATTCTGGAATAGTGAAGATGCATGCACAGTAAAAAAAATAAAATAATAAAAAAACGGTAAAAAAAGAAAGAAAGAAAAAAAAAATGCATATATATATGTATATATACACACACACAAATATATATATATATATATATATATATATATATATATATATATATATATATATATATATATATATATATATATTTATATATATAAATATATACATGTATATATATATATATATATATATATATATATATATATATATATATATATATATATATATATATATATATATATATATATACTAGAATGTTAAACACAAATCTTCCAGAATAGGAAAAACAAGAAAGTGACTATACATACTGATCGTCGTACATACCTCCATGAGATAAGCAAGTGAGTGACGCTGTCTCTCCCTCCCTATACGGCCCCACCACGCTTGTTACAGGCCGACCCTCATACAACACGGAGACTCCAGTGGGTGGGACTGTGCAGGTGGACAAAGGTATAAGGAATACGTTCTTCGATGGAGCGTTAATATATGCAGATCAGGATATATAATATTTTTAGCAATGACTGGCTTCTTTGAATATAAATTTATTAAAAAGATATATTTTATGATACTAAAAAGGAAAGCAAAAAACGTATATAATGCAGTTCAAGTAAACAAACAAGCAAAAAACACTGATAACACGGTCGTATGATTTTTAAAAATGATTTATAAATATTCGTACTAAAGACCAGCAAAAATTAACGAAAATATTTTTCCTGTCCATGAAAAGTGAAAGTTAGTCACTAAGGATTAATTAAAGCTCAAAGCTCAGGTGCTCTTGACCTTCTCCAAATGGGTCTTTGTCAAGGTCGCCTTAGGCATGATGCAGATCATGAGGAGGCGAAAGAGAACCTCTCGCCGAAAACCCCTTTCTCTTGACAAAGGTCTTTTTGAATGGCTGCAGGAAGGTCGCATAATTGCATGGAAGGGGGAGATGGGGGGGGGGGGCTTGGGCGAACGGATAACGATTGAAGTTTGAAAGAAAAGAGAAAAGAATTTATAAGGAATATTTGATAAATTGTGGGACAAAAGTCAACGAGGACGAAATCTATTTTAAAGCATTCGAAAGCGAAAGAAGCAAATAACACAAATTAAGAGAGAGAGAAAAAAATGAAACAGGCACACAAACGTAAGCTGAAGGCCATGTGGGCGACGGAAAAACAGGGAGGATTGTGAAAATAATAAAAAGAAAGAATACTCTTTTCTGCATATTGATAGATGTGACTATAATACGTCTTTCACAAAATCGTAGTTATCGTTATTCGAACAAAACATTATCACTTTCATTCTTAATATTTGACAATCATTCTTATAATTCAGCGTTTATTAGTATTCAATTCAAAGATCAAGCCTTTATGCTTGGGGCACTACGTTTATTCAGTGCTTAATCTTAAGACGCAGCATCCTCCCCTCTTAGCCTCCTATTACTTGTTGTCAAGGAAAGCCGGGGTCAAAACATACCAATCACGGCGAGGCTGACGCGGGTCGTTTTGGTGGGCTGACGCCTGAAGTCCACCCGGCACTTGTAGAGCCCGGCGTCAGCAGCTTTGATATCCG
>NC_051388.1:21520208-21522708 GCF_015228065.2 Penaeus monodon | reverse complement strand
AGCAAAAAGTGTTCGGTGCTTGCCTGCATGCCTTCTTGATATCAGCTACCATTACTGTACAGCTGCCCGCGAAAAGGAAACATCCTTGCGTAATTGTTCCTTGCCAGCTCATAGTCTCTCAGTCATCAAGAACCCACTAGTGCCTTCTAGAAGCCACGGACAGAACCCAAACGAAACATGTGGTACATCGAGGAGCAGCATGAGCTTGTTTAGGTGTGGTGTTACGGCTCATTTGTGTGTGGACACGCCCTGGCTCCCTGCCATCTATAGCCTCACCCCCTCTCTTTCCATCTACAGGTCAAATAGTGGAAGCTAAAAGACCGAAAATCTCTTCCTCTGCATTTGTTCCCACAGTTAAGCAAGAGAGTCGAAGGGTGAAACTTATATGGACCTGAAGAAATGTGAATGTGCATGCGTGGTAGAAGAAATGATCCGAAAGGGTGAAAATGGAAAAGGGTATTAGAACAGAAAGTTCAGTGTGTTAGCGGTATGTTAAACGAAATTGAAAGAAAAGAGTAGATGTCTAGGGCAGTAAGAGGTCGAGTGTCTAGATATGTAGTGTGAGTGGCAGATCGGGAGGGACGATATCTGTGAGTGGGAATATAGTAAAGTGGGTGACTGAAGTGTCGTCTAGACTGATATGAGTTAAAAGGAAATATGGCCAAGAGGTCTGGATAAGAGTGAGTGCATATGGACCAGGGAGAGTTTTGAATTGATCTGAAAATTGTATGATTAGTCTTGGGGAATACGTTAAGAATTTAGTGATGGTGGATTTAAATAGTCGGGTTGGAATTTAATGAGATAAATGACGTTCTCTGGAAATATTGAATGCTGGTAAAAATAAAAGTGGAAAACGGCTGCTAGATGTTTATAAGGAGCAAGTGTTAGTAGTGGAACACAATGCTTCGATAGAAAAATATAAAACATATTCTTGAGCGAAAATTGGGAAGGTGAAGGAAGTAGACGAGTTGTAAACTGAGCGCCCAAGAAAAATGTATTGATGATAAGAAAGGCAGTAGGAAAGGGAGACTGTTAGATGCTGAAGGGAAGGGGATGATGTTGGACCGCTACACCGTGAAAGGCAGCCTAAGAACGGAATAAAGGCGAGCGAGGAACGTAGAAGGGAGGTACTGAGAGTGATCTAGTTGATTAAGAAAAGGAGATAAAGGGAATACCAAGAGAAGCTGACATCAGAGACTAGGCGAGCAGACGGAAGTGACTGGGAGGGATTGGAGACAGAACTAGAGATTTTAATAGAAGGAAGATCTGGGTATACCAGAGAACTGTACAGTGTAAGAAGAGAGGTAAGCTATTTAGTACTGGGTACGTACTGGCAATGAATGGACATATAAATGGTACAGGGAGAATAGAAATGAAGCGAAGCAAGGTGAGAGAAGTAAAGAGAGGACCAGATGCTGGCAGATGGTGTAGTCGCAAGGCTGAGAATTCTGAGAACAAGAAAATATTTTAGAAGAAGGTTAATGTTCAGCAAGTGATATTGGTAGTTATATAAACATGATAACAACAATAATAATCATACCAGCAACAACAACAACAATAATAATTATAATAAGTTTTTATGATGACAGGGAAAGGATAGTATACACACTAGCTAGGAAACAGAATCAGGAAAAGTGATGGAGCTGGTTGCCTGTGTAGTATTATGCATCAGTAAGGAAGGAAAGACTACAGTGCCGGGGTTGAGTAGGCTGATAAGTGTAACTTCTGTTTGTTGAGTGTGATTCGTTGTGATGCGGGTGTTGTGAAGTAAACAAGAGAAAGAATTAAGGGCAATTTGATGGGTGCGCAATGTAAGTTCAAAAGAGGAAGAAACAAGTATTGGAGGAGTATCTAACAGAAGAGAACAAGACATCTCTGGCGTTCTTAGATTTGCAAAACAAATTATATAGAATCATTCAAAAAATGTATGTACGGAACAAGAAGGGATAGACAGTGAGTTCATGTGGATCATTATAAGTATGTGAGGTGTTGGTGATAGACTTATAAGAACAGCGAATTGAGTGATAAGTCAGCAGCATAGATACGGCTTTGGTAACTAAGTGTTCGTGTAGCTAGAGGAGCGAGGGAAGTAAAGGGAAGTGATTTAGGATGATGGTTAGAGCCTAAAGATTATGTCAGATCAGTTTGAGAGGAGCAACAGTTCCTTTCCGTATAATGACACAATGACTTACATAGAAAGCAATAGCGGTTAGTATACAAGTTGCCACAAACTGCAAGTAAAAGTAATTTTATGAGGTAAACGAGAAGTGAAGATGGAAGAAAGTTGACTCTGAAGCTAAATGACAAAGTACTGGAAAAGGGGAAAGTTTTAAGTACTTAAGGTCTGGCGTGTCAGCGAATGAGAGGCTAGAAGATAAAATAAGATACAGGAGGAGAGAGGCTGGATAGTCTCTGGGGAGAAATGTAAAAGGTCGATGGGGTGAAGGCGAAGCTAGATTTGTTTGAGGGTGCGCTTTTGTCGACAAATTTATCCGCAACC
>NC_051388.1:21512708-21515208 GCF_015228065.2 Penaeus monodon | reverse complement strand
GCCTTATTCTCAGGCGTACGCCAATGGACTCCTGGACTCCCACAGAGCAACTGGGTCCATCAGATTTTCAAGTTCTGTGAATCGATCAGAGACTGCCGTGGCGAACCCACGGGCACACTCCTCCTCCCACAGCCTGTCCAAGTAAAACACCCTAGAGTGGCCACTAGAGGGACAATGAGATTTGAAATGGACCTGTAGGGTAGCCACTACTAGCCACGGGTCAGTGCCACAGAACTCGGCACTCCGGCAAATCCTGCAGTTCTGGAGGATTCTCCATCGAGTGCTGACGAGAATGTGGTCGATCTCCTTGGCCATAGTACCCGTATCGCTATACCATGTCCAGCGATCCGGGTCGGAGCGCTGATACCAGAGGCCAAAAATCCTGATTAGCAAAGTCCTAGAGAAGGAGGCTATTCTCGCCGCTGAGATCAGCTCCCGAGCCATGGGAGCCGACAGACACCTCGTAACCAACTTGATCACAGCCGGATACCGCATTGGAGTCACCCAGAGCAATGCGAATGTCTCTCTGGGGCTATTGTCTGCCACTAATGGGAGTTTGGCGTATAAGACCTCTTTCACATCGAGTTTGCAAACATTGGTAGGAGCCACTGATCTAAAACAAAAAAAAAGACTGGATCGAGCTTCCTATTGTTTTCGCGGTAAGGATTATGAAGCATATTGGCTCTTAGTGGGCGCCATGACACTGACACCCAGTGCGCGGGAAAGTTAAAGGTAAACATACCAAACTCATTAGTACTATATGGTGGTGATGATTCAAATACCAATAATGTTTGGCACACGATTTTCTTATGAACTTTGTGCAAAGATGTACTCGTACCAAAAGTTATTTGAATATCTAAATCCCCAGAGTATCAAACGTTGAATAAGATTGTTCTGCTTTTTGGCACCAAATGAAGTTCGAAATCGCCTTAGGCCGCCTTCACCTTGATAAATTATTTTCAAGTTAAACGAACAAAGTCAGATTTCTCTGTTAAGCTGATTGTAGCTGCAAACGGATTTATCATTTTTGTTAGAAAATAGCTAAAAACGGCTTTCTGGATAGAAACTCACCTTAATTCATGCAAAGCAGAGACTTCATTGGGAAATCTACAGCAATTTTCCACTGCGCCCCAAGTCATCCACTGTTTGTTTGGGTCTCACTGTCATGGCGCCGCAGTTTTCAATAGCGCTTCACAACGAAGCACTGGTTGCTCGATCCAGTCTTTTTTTTAGATCAGTGGTAGGAGCGTACACACCAATAAGAGACACGAAGCCAAAAGCATGCTTCAGTCTCTGCCATAATACGCTCATCAAATTACTTCAACTACCAGGGATTGAAGTCGGCTGGAGCGTGTGTGTGTCTATATATATATATATATATATATATATATATATATATATATATATATATATATATATATATATATATATATATATATACACACACACACACACACACACACACACACACACACACACACACACACACACACACACACACACACACACACACACACACAAATTTATAAGTGTGTGTGTGTGTGTGACTGTGACAGAGAGAACACACACACACACACACACACACACTCTGTCTCTGTCTGTTTCTCTGTCTGTCTCTTTCTCTTTCTTTCTCTCTCTCTCTCTCTCTCTCTCTCTCTCTCTCTCTCTATATATATATATATATATATATATATATATATATATATATATATATATATATATATATATAAATATTCATACATATGTATGTGTGTATCAAGTATATAATTATATATATATATATATATATATATATATATATATATATATATATATATATATATATATATATAATATATAATTTTAGTATTCTCTGACCTTTTCCCGATCAACCATCTTCATTGTACTTATTCCCAGAATATCCCTGTACTTACTTTTCATCATCTTGCATTGAATTCCAGATCCATATGAGCGGAATTTAATATAACACTGACTCCAGTATATTGAAACGTAATATTGCTTTTAAGTCATTACGTGTTGAAGACTAAGTAAACCGGCCGAAATCATTACGATAAAGCCATTAGTGCAACAAATGAACCCTTTAATTTTTCGCCGTAAATGGTATTTTGCAGCCGCTTATCCGCAAATGCGTTTCCCCAGTAACCGCTCCGATTTGGGCCGAGTCCCAATCCTTACGGCACTAATTAAGGTTAAGGCTTCGGAGTCTGATGTTTTGTTTTATTGTTTATGTTCAATTTCACGGAACTTTTTTCCTGGTGTATATATATATATATATATATATATATATATATATATATATATATATATATATATATATATATATATATATATATATATTTATATATATATATATATATATATATATATATATATATATATATATATATATATATATATATATATATATATATATCATATACACTTCTGACTGTTCAGATTTCGATGTCGCCTTTCGCTTTCTGTTTCTTTCAGTCTAATTTCTTCTGCTGTTGGAATATGT
>NC_051388.1:21482708-21487708 GCF_015228065.2 Penaeus monodon | reverse complement strand
GGCTCCTGTCAGCTTTGTTGTCATTTAAGTTATTCAAAAAAAAAAATGCTACTTGGTGTTGTTTTATTAAAAACGGTATTTTTTTTTATTCATCCCAGTCTTTCGTTTGATTCCTTGCTCAAATCTGGGGAATGGCAGTAGATATAAAGTGACCTTTATCAATTCTGAATTTTGCATATATATTCAATTCAAACTGTTGGGAAGCAGTTCATTAGATGATATGAGTAGGTTCATATAAAATCCTTAGCATTTTCGCTGTCTTGTTTACGTGTAAATGTTCATTTGGTTGCTTGTCATTTACAATGGAGAAAAAAATTCTGTACATAATCTTACGGATAAAGGAAATTGTAATTTGTTTCAAGTTACTCTGCGTTTTCCTGTGAATATGTTCATTTGGTTGGTATTTATTTCAGTAATTTTTTTACTTTTCCGACAATTTTAAGATTCGAGACATGGTATTTCAGTACTGTCCTTGAAACTCGCTATGTTACTCTATGTTATTTTTTTCTTTACAAGAAATACAGTTTATTCATCATTTAAGTGATAAATAAACCAATAGCTAATGTTTTGGGAGAAAACCAAAATCTGCTTATAATTTATATCAGACTGCTCTTAAGACTCTTTACTTATTTCTGTAATCGTCATCGCTGCCATTATTATTTTCAGTATTATTGCAGAAAAGGCATGAATGAGAATGAATATCTTGCAAAAGATTTATTTGATGACTTTTTCTTGTTTCTTTCTTGACTTTTTTTTTTTTTTTTTTTTTGTCTTTAATATGTCTCCTTGTCATCGCTGTCGGATATGACACTGCATTAGGTCGTAAAATTAAACGACTGAGAATACTAATATCTTATTTTTGTTGCTTGACATTCATATTTAAGTTCCTATTATTATTTCAACAATCTTCATTTTCTTTATCCATGTATTTTCTCAGCACCGCGTTATAGTTTGCTCTACTATTTAGGTATGTCTTTTATGTTGAAGTACAGCATCATTATCCGTATTATTTCTCAAGGATATCACTGCTTTTATTGAAGGACTGCCTCTACAGCATGAAGTTGAGATTAATCTGCAGTAACTACTCTGACTACTATCCTATTATCGTTGTTATTATCATTACTATATTTCTGTAGCTCCACCTTGTTTGCTCCACCTTATCGTGAGACTGAGATGTTTGGGAAAACGTTTTCATAATTACATCAGCCTGTTTTTCGTGTATCATTCTGTTTCTTCACTTTGGATTTTTTATTTGATTTTAGTTCAGCTTCTGTGTTTTACGTTCACCTTTATTTTTCTTAGATCCAGCGAGATGACTGGTGATTCTTCTTCTTAACTTTATCATTATTAACTTTTAGTTTCTGGCCTTTCAGAGTTCACCAAATTCTCCTTCGTTACTATCTCCAACGGCTTCTCTAACATTCAATTGCATACTATCTCAGTGATATATATATATATATATATATATATATATATATATATATATATATATATATATATATATATATATATATATATATATATAGTTTTTGTGTTAACCTATCTTCCTGGCTCCTGTCAGCTTTGTTGTCATTTAAGTTATTAAAAAAAAAAAAAAAAATGCTACTTGGTGCTGTTTTATTAAAAACGGTATTTTTTTTTATTCATCCCAGTCTTTCGTTTGATTCCTTGCTCAAATCTGGGGAATGGCAGTAGATATAAAGTGACCTTTATCAATTCTGAATTTTGCATATATATTCAATTCAAACTGTAGGGAAGCAGTTCATTAGATGATATGAGTAGGTTCATATACAATCCTAATCATTTTCCTCATGGTCATGACATCAACAAGATAGCTTTTGGCTCATCTTGCATTTTTTTCCCCTCATTTCTGTTGCCATTACATGAAGTTGTTATCCAGAAGAGGTTGTACATTGCAGAGATATGACTTAGTTCAGGAACTGGTTGGAATGCATGTTATTGATTTGTAGTTGCTGCTTTGGAACTAATCTTCTCAGTCATTATCAAGTTTATTCTGCTCTCCGTTATCTATTTTAAATGATAATTGCCAGTCACTAAGTTCTAATGTAATGTTAATCACATACTTTAATCAGTATCCCGAGTTCATATCTTTAACCTGGCGATTTTCTGTTTTTGGCAAGATCTTTCGTTTAATATTATTCCCTAGTTTTTGTTCGACCTTAATTAATGCACGTTACGTTTGTGTGATGTTATTTTCATTTTCTTTCTCTTACTTTTTACTGGTTATTCCAATACATCGCTGTCTTGTTTACGTGTAAATGTTCATTTGGTTGCTTGTCATTTACAATGGAGAAAAAAATTCTGTACATAATCTTACGGATAAAGGAAATTGTAATTTGTTTCAAGTTACTCTGCGTTTTCCTGTGAATATGTTCATTTGGTTGGTATTTATTTCAGTAAATTTTTTACTTTTCCGACAATTTTCAGATTCGAGGCATGGTATTTCAGTACTGTCCTTGAAACTCGCTATGTTACTCTATGTTATTTTTTTCTCTACAAGAAATACAGTTTATTCATCATTTAAGTGATAAATAAACCAATGGCTAATGTTTTGGGAGAAAAGCAAAATCTGCTTATAATTTATATCAGACTGCTCTTAAGACTCTTTACTTATTTCTGTAATCGTCATCGCTGCCATTATTATTTTCAGTATTATTGCAGAAAAGGCATGAATGAGAATGAATATCTTGCAAAAGATTTATTTGACTGGTTCCGATTATATTTTCATAGAAATACATGACGTATTTCCGACGAAGAATATAATCGAAACCGATAGTCCTTTTTTTCACTTTGAAAATATTCAAAGTCATTCATACATTCACATTTTTTCTACATAGTTGTGATAAACCTTGTTTGTCGGTATTATCATAACTGTAACAGCTATCATCATAATAATAATAACTATTATTAATATTAGTAATGGTGGTACCGTTCCTTGTTATGATCATTTTTGCTCTTATAAGTGGCATCATTATGAACCAATATTATCATTGTTATTATTTTTTGTTGTTGTTGTTGATATTTATCATTGCTATTATATTAACAGTATAACAGTGATTATCGACACTACCCAAGATCTTTCCTCTGCTCTTATTAGCACTGATGTCTTTCTCATTTCTACTTGGCTATAATTTACTTTCTCATTATTATTATTACTATCCTTATTTCCATCGTTTCGTCCTCAGAAAAAAACAAAACATCAAATCTAAGGTAAAAGCAAACCAACTATTTTTTAGAGCCTAAACGCAAATAAGTAAAACAAATTAACTGAAAAAAGGGTAACTTGCGATAAAATCAGACGACACATTTATACAGGAAAATGAATTTACAAGACGCATCAGTCCCTCTAAAAGTAAAGTTTACATGTCGAAAATGAGGCCCTGAGTAGGATGACTATTCACAGCTGGCAACATTGTGGAGAAGCGGGCGAAGGCAGGAGCAAGGAAATGAGGGGATAATGAGCAACTCTGCTAACATGATTTACGAAGATGGAAAAAGTATCGCGTGAGAGATGGATAATGGGAGTGGGGGTGGGAGTGAAAGGGAGCGAGAGAGAGGGACCAAAAGAGAAAGCGAAAGAGACAGATAGATGTGGAAGCATGAAATACACAGGGAAAAGAAAGACAGACAGCAAGATAAATAGATAGACATAAAATCAGACTAAGAGACATCAGTGAGAAGATGATTTTTGGATATTGTGTTAAGCAAATGTTTCCATTCTGGTTTCCTTTGAGAAAATTGACTCTAGGAAAATGAGTCCTTTAGCTCCCTTGATATGCACAAGCGGTTCCACGAAGAGCCTAATATCCTAGGAATAACTTCGCAACATTTCTCTCAATACTTGGGTTGCATATTCAAGTGCAATGGGGTGAAAATTAGCAAATGACTTAATGATCTATCTTACCTTACAGATTATGTAACCTATTTATTTTCTTGAATATATTTATCACTGCAGAAAAAATATGCCCATATTTATTAAGGCAGGATGGGAATATGAAAGAGAGGTGAAGGGTATGAAGAGAGAAAGCTAGAGAAATCGATATATATATATATATATATATATATATATATATATATATATATATATATATATATGTGTGTGTGTGTGTGTGTGTGTGTGTGTGTGTGTGTGTGTGTGTGTGTGTGTGTGTGTGTGTGTGTGTGCAGAGAGAGAGAGAAGAGAGAGAGAGAGAGGAGAGAGAGAGAGGAGAGAGAGAGAGAGAGAGAGAGAGAGAGAGAGAAGAGAGGATGAGAGAGAGAGAGAGGAAGAGGAGGGAGAGAGAGAGAGAGAGAGAGAGAGAGAGAGAGAGAGGAAGAGAGAGAGAGAGAGAGAAAGGAGAGAGAGAGAAGAGAGAGAGCAGAGAGAGAGAGAGAGGAGAGAGAGAGAGAGAGAGAGAGAGAGAGAGAAGAGAGAGAGAAAGAGAGAGAGAGGGGAGAGAGAAAGAGGAGAGAAGAGAGAGAAAGAGAGAGAGAAGAGAGAGAGAGAGAGAGAGAGAGAGAGAGAGAGAGAAGAGAGTAAGGAGAGAGAAAGCTAGAGAAATCGATATATATATGTGTGTGTGCGTGCATATACATATATAATATATATATATTATATATACAATAAAAATTATATATAATATATATATTTATATATAAAATATATATATATATATATATATATATATATATATATATATATATATATATATATATATGTATATGCACGCACACACACATATATATATCGATTTCTCTAGCTTTCTCTCTCCTTACTCTCTTCTCTCTCTCTCTCTCTCTCTCTCTCTCTCTCTCTCTCTCTCTCTCTCTCTCTCTCTCTCTCTTCTCTCTCTCTTTTCTCCTCTCTCTCTTTTCTCTCTCTCCCCTCTCTCTCTCTCCTCTCTCTCTCTCTCTCTCTCTCTCTCTCTCTCTCTTTCTATAGATAGATATGCATATGTATGTGTATACATATATGTATATATATATATGTATATAAATGT
>NC_051388.1:21435208-21437708 GCF_015228065.2 Penaeus monodon | reverse complement strand
GCCACTGCTGGACGAAGTTATAAAAGCCATAAAAGAAGTAAAGAATAACAAGAGCCCCGGAATAGATGAAATAACAGCAGAACTAATTAAGAATGCTGGCGAAAGTGTTGAATACTTCTTCTACAAACTCTGTACAAAATATGGAATGAAAGAAAATGGCCAGAAGACTGGGTAAAATCAGTCTTTACTCCCATACCTAAAAAAGGTGACGCACTCCAATGCAACAATAATAGGACAATTGCCTTAATAAGTCACAGCAGCAAAATTTTGAAAATTATTGCTGAAAGAATGAAGTTGAAGTTAAGAGAGGAAATTGCAGACGAACAAGCAGGTTTTCGCCCTGGAAAAGGTACCAGAAACCAGATCTAAATTTAAAATTGATCATAGAGAAAAACAGAGAGAACATCAAAAAGACCTATACCTGTGTTTCATCGATTATGTGAAAGCTTTTGATACTGTTGATCACGATATCCTCTGGAATAACATGTACGATATGAAGTTTTCCAAAACACATCATCCAATTAATAAAAGCCTTGTATGACCAACAACAAGCAGCTGTAAGAACCACTTATGGGTTAACAGAATGGTTCGAAGTCAAACAAGGAGTACGACAGGGTTGCATTCTGTCTCCGCACCTCTTTAATATATATCTGAAACATTATGAGAGGTGCTCTAGAGAATTTTGAAGGAAAATGTGGATGTTGGAGGATACAAAATATCAAATTTGAGGTACGCCGATGATATAGTTTTGATTGCCAGCAGTATCACTGAACTACAACAACTACTAGATAAAGTTAGAGAAGCAAGCGAAAAGGCTGGCTTATTTCTTAATGCCAAGAAAACTAAGATCATGAAGATTCAAAGATAACCGGCAATGAACAATAATGAACATGTTACAATCAATGGAATGATTGTGGAAAATGTGAAAGAGTTCACTTATCTTGGAGCTGTTTTAACTAATACATATGATGATTCACCGGAGATAAAAAGAAGAATTACCATTGCCAAAAGCGCCACAGTTGCTCTCAATAACATCTGGAAAGACCGAAGCATTACCTTACGGACAAAGCTGAGGTTATTGAACTCATTAGTTTTCCCAATTGCATCATATGGTTCTGAGTGTTGGGTGTTGAAGTAGATAGACAAGAAAAAGATCAATAGTTTTGAAATGTGGTGTTACAGACGAGTACTGCGTATTAGCTGGACAGAGAAGAAGACGAATGATGAAGTGCTGAGAAAAATAAATTGTAAAGACCGACTTTTGGACATCTTGAACAAGAGGAAATTAAAGTTTATTGGTCATGTAATGAGAAGTAAAAGTATTGAGAAAAACTTGCTGACAGGGATGGTGATAGGAAACAGAGGAAGAGGCAAACCAAAGACAAGACTGAGCGACAATATCAAAGATATTTGCGGGCTGTCGATGGTATAAGTGGAAAGAAAAGCGTAAGATCGAGTTTAGTGGCGAAGGATGGTGGAGAGGTCCACGGCTGCTCAAGCATGAGCATACCGTTATTGATTGATGTATGCATGTATATACCTATGTATATACATATACTACCCCATGTGAGTGTGCATTCCTGCACACGCACATCGCCTCGCGCGCGTGCACACGCACGGATTAGCTTAAATATTGTATTAGTCTTAAATAGATACGATAGTGATGCCCGATTGCTGCCTTGTAGTTCAGTCCATGTATGGTCAATGGCTATGGGAGTTAACGATATTCAAAGTAATCCACTGCCTTGTAGCATCTATAGAAGGAAAAGGTTGTATAATGCACACACACACACACACACACACACACACACACACACACACACACACACACACACACACATATATATATATATATATATATATATATATATATATATATATATATATATATATATATATATATATATGGACTGCAGCGATAGTCCAGTGGTTAGAACACTGGACTCTGAACCTCATGGTCCTGAGTTCAATTCCCCTTCGCAGCAGTCATAAAAATGCCTCCACTCTGACTGCTCGCTCGAGCCCGATCTCACGGTGAGAAAACGACATATCGTCTTGAGAAGTCAAATGCAGGTTTCGTAGGCGAAATGTTAGCGCACCGAACCGCTCTTGATTAGGAAGGGCATCCAATCAGGCAAGGGCAAGACTGCTAAATAATATCTCAAATATTGAATTGAGAGAGGCCGATTTCCTGCAGTGGAATGAATGGCTGTTGAAAAAAAAAGACCCTAATCACACGCATTGCACAGTCTGTTCCAAATGGCCCTCGGATATCGGATTCGCGAGCAACGTCGTCTGCGATTAATCGATTTTTTTCTCTTTTTCTCAATATCCGATTCGAAAATTCCGTACGCACAGTTTCACTCAGCGGAGGTAGAAGTTAAGACGTGTATAGGTTAAGATGACTCCGTATCAGGGTTATTATTCATGTGTATGTGTATGGTTATTATTCATGTGTGTGTGTGTGTGTGTGTGTGTGTGTGTGTGTGTGTGTGTGTGT